>NC_089782.1:58082952-58085452 GCF_040412425.1 Macrobrachium rosenbergii | reverse complement strand
TAAACAGAGCACTACCAATTCCTATACACAGTGTGTGTATAGTGGAAAGTGTATTAACTATTCTATGATAAGCAAACAACCTCTTAAGATACATGAATCGAGAACTAAAGACTGTATCCACTCATTACAAGAGAAATGCATAGAACGCTCTCTGATAAATGGGGCAATGAAGTACATGTGCGTATTCAAACATTGGAGATACAGTTGCTGCTGGTAAAATATCACCATGACTGTCAGGTAAGTTTCCACAAGGGTAGGGAATCTGTGCAAAATCCCACAAAAAGGCCTAAAGGTCGTCCTATAGGGTCAGTTGATGAAGAGAAAAAATGTAGGATTTTACAAACTTTGTGAGCTCTTAGATAACAATGATGACCACCAATACACTTTGACAGAATTAAAGGGTCTTTTGAAGGATTGTTCTGGAGATGGTGAAGTGTACACTGCGAGACAACTAAAGTCTAAACTACAAGATAGGTATAAAGATGAAATGATTATTACGTGCGAGCAAGGTAAAAGAGACAATTTATACATTTCTGAATGAGAGCAATAATATACTGAGACAACATTACAGTAATACTGGACTAACACCTGAAGAAATTGTCTGACATGGCTGGAGTTCTCATAGAAGATGAAATAAGGACAACCATATATGATAAATCCCAGTATCCAAATTTTTGAGATGAGCAACTATGAGAAGATGGAAGAACGTGTTTCTCAACTTTTATTAAGGTTACTTAGTCATCTCATCAGGACAGACGCCGTAAGTTGCAATATCACACAGTATAACATCAGCTGCACGCCCCAGATCATTTCTCTCTCCAATTCTCTTAGGAGTATCAGTGTACTGTAATGCTAAATTCGAGTCTCGTGAATTAGTTGATGTACTTAGCAGTCTAGCATTTGCAGATGATTACCGAAGTATTACGCCTCTACAGTGCAATGCTGCCTGCAGGAGGAAAATGTATGAATGGGTTGACAAATTTGTGAATTTTTGTATTTGACAATGCAGACATTGACACTCATACACTGACTGGACTTGGAACATGGCATGTTTTGGGAGGCATCGCAGGTGTAACGCCAGCTGAGAGATTGTGAAGAAAACTTGCCTCGTTCAACACAAGTTCAGTCCGTTATAGATGCTGGTAGATTTGCACAATTGCCCACCAAAAATACAAAAACCACAAGTACCATGTCTCAGAAATGTATTAATCAAACCACTAGAACCTTTCAGTACCAACCATTCCTTCTTGAGATTAGGTATAACCTTAGACAATATCTGGCTGGCCAGCTTCCATGTAACAGACTGCACGGTGCCCAGTTATGGAGTGGTTTCAATCAAACTCTCATGAAGCAAATCCACTATGATGTAAGCAGAATAGACATTCTGCCATTCATTAATAACAGTCAAATCATCCAGACACCTTCACTCTGCCCTCTGCTATGCCCAGGATGTGTCGGAAAAATTACAGGCTGGTATTATCCCTGTCACATTTGATCAGCCACTATACCAGAAAGCAGTTGAAATAGTACAAGCATCTCCAGACCTTACCAAAGTTATAGTGAGATTAGGTGGCTTCCATCTTTTAATGTCATATATGGGTGCAATTGGACATATAATGGCAGGGAGTGGGCTGTCTGATCTATGGGAGACTGTCTATGGAATCAACACAGTGAAGCACATGCTGACTGGGCATGCTTATGCTCGTGCACCCGAGCACACATGCTGACAGCCTCTTCTCTTGTTGGGAAGATGCTTTACATCAACATCTTGTAACACACTCAACTTGGATCATCTTAGAGTTGTCCATGAAAAGCTGCTTGATGGGAAATATGAGGTTGGGACTCTTCAACAGGACTCCTCTGTGGCTCATCTAACAAATGTATTAGATGATCTAGAACATAACCTGACTACAAACTCAAGAACAGGAAAACTGTGGATTGAATATGTCAAGATGATACGTCTAATGCTCTTTTTTCTACGCGCTGAGCGTACTGGTAATTGGGAAACGCATCTATTTTGTGTCAATGCAATGATCCCCATCTTCCATTGGACACCTAGCATAGGTGGACACCACACACAGATGAAAGAGCTCCCCACCATCATAGACAAGTCTGCCCTGGGATCTCTACCGGGTGACCACACACCAGATGAAAAGTTTTAATGCGGATGTTGAAGACTCGTGGAGGTTTGAAGCATGGCCGTGGCATCATGGACAAGGATCAGTATATCCTGTGGATGTAAGGGGAGGGTGTGCATATACAGAATCTGGATACTGGACAATTCCTGGCTGCAGATGGTGATGAGGATGAGAAAATACTTATGAACCTGTGACGTGTATCTGGTCTAAGAACTTTTTACTGAATGAAATCACATTATATATGAGTCTGGTGTATACTACTTGATTCAGTAGATATTTTGTGAACTTGTAAGATTTTAAATACATGTAAAGAGAAGATATGTGTCTACTATGGATAAATAACAAAATTGCTTAATTCAATA
>NC_089782.1:58065452-58077952 GCF_040412425.1 Macrobrachium rosenbergii | reverse complement strand
ACAATCATGAAGCTACAGACCTTAAGCAACCATCGATCCGCTTTACCTCCGTATATCTCGTTGAGGTGTGATAAAATTTCATAACAAGAGCTACGTGTTCCAAACATGCAATGAACCGTCATGGCGGTGGGTCATTGTCGAGGCTAGTACACTTTCCCGCTTCACGACGGTAAAAGCAGTACGACATCTCGGCAAAAGACTTATACCCTCTCTTGATGGCTCAATGGTTTACGCTAACTGGAGTCGCTGAATAGGCTGCCGCGTGGTTCAGGTCCCCACTTTATTTCCAATTCATTTATCACTTATATAAATTCTTCACATACTCCAACGGAGACATACTGAGGTAGCGTGGATTTCGAGGAGCATGACATTTGTAGCTTCATGATTGTATAAAAATCACGGTGTGATAAAAATTTCATAACAAGAGCTGCGTGGTTCCAAACGCATTCAATGAACTGTCATGCATGGAGGTGGGTCATTGTCGAGGTTAGTACACTTTCCCGCTCACGACGGGTAAAAACAAAACGACATCTCGGCAAAAGACTTATACCCTCTCTGATGGCTCAATGCTTTACGTCAACTGGAGTCGCTGAATAGGGCTTTCGTCGCTGGGCTCGTGTCCCCACGATTCCAATTCATTTATCACTTATATAAATTCCTCGGCGACAATTCTCCCAACGGAGATATACTGAGGTAGCGTGGATTTCGATATTAAGCGACATTTGTAGCTTCATGATTGTATAAAAATCACGGTGTGATAAAAATTTCATAACAAGAGCTGCGTGTTCCAAACGTACCAATGAACTGTCATGGCGGGTGGGTCATTGTCGAGGCTAGTACACTTTCCCGCTCACGACGGTAAAGCAGTACGACATCTCGGCAAAAAGACTTATACCCTCTCTTGATGGCTCAATGGTTTACGGCAACTGAGTCGCTGAATAGGCTTTAGTCGCGGTTCGTGTCCCCACGATTCCAATTCATTTATCACTTATATAAATTCCCTCTTCGGCGACAATTCTCCAACGGAGATATACTGAGGTAGCGTGGATTTCGATATTAGCGACATTTGTAGCTTCAGATTGTGGTTAAAAATCACGGTGTGATAAAATTTATAACAAGAGCTGCGTGTTCCAAACGTACCAATGAACTGTCATGGCGGGAGGTGGGTCATTGTCGGTGCTGGCACACTTTCCGCCACGACAATAAAAGCAGTACGACATCTCAAAAAAAGACTGGCAATTTCTCTCTTGATGGCTCAATGGTTTACGTCAACTGAGTCGCTGAATAGGCTTTCGTCGTGGTTCGTGTCCCCAATGATTCCAATTCATTTATTTACTTATATAAATTCTTCGGCGACAATTTCCAACGGAGATACTGAGGTAGCGTGGATTTCGATATTGCGACATTTGTAGCTTCATGATTGTATAAAAATCACGGTGTGATAAAATTTCTATATCAAGAGCTGCGTTCCAAAACGCAAATGAAATGAACTGTCATGAGGAGGTGGGGTCATTGTCGAGGTTAGTACACTTTCCTACCACGACGGTAAAAAGCAGTACGACATCTCGGCAAAAGACTTATACCCTTCCTCTTGATGGCTCAATGGTTTACGTCAACTGAGCCGCTGAATAGGCTTTCGTCGTGGGTTCGTGTCCCCACGATTCCAATTCATTTATCACTTATATAAATTCCTTCGGCGACAATTCTCCAACGGAGATATACCGAGGTAGTGCGATTTCGATATTGCTGACATTTGTAGCTTCATGATTGTATAAAAATCACGGTGTGATAAAAATTTCATAACAAGAGCTGCGTGTTCCAAACGCCAATGAACTGTCATGGCGGAGGTGGGTCATTGTCGAGGCTAGTACACTTTCCCGCTCACGACGGGGGGTAAAAGCAATACGACATCTCGGCAAAAGACTTATACCTCTCTTGATGGCTCAATGGTTTACGTCAACTGGAGTCGCTGAATAGGCTTTCGTCGCGGGTTCGTGTCCCCACGATTCCAATTCATTTATCACTTATATAAATTCCCCTTCGGCGACAATTCTCCAACGGAGATATACCGAGGTAGCGTGGATTTAGATATTAAGCGACATTTGCTTCATGATTATATATACATATATATATATATATATATATATATATATATATATATATATATATATATATATATATATATATATATATATATATATATATATATATATATATATATATATATATACATATATATATATATATATATATATATATATATATACATATATATATATATATATATATATATATATATATATATATATATATATATATATATATATATATATATACATATATATATATATATATATATATATATATATATATATATATATATATATATATATATATATATATATATATATATATATATATATATATATATATATATACATGCTTTTATAGCGCGATAAATGATCTGCGCTGAAGCACTTGAAAAGGAAAGCTGTTATGCTCGATTACTCGCTAAACACAAGCACTCAGAAATTATGCACTGTGTAGATGATAAAATTTAATGGGTAGTGAATTTGAAATTCCCGGATTAAGTATTAATATAATTCTTTGTATCTGCCTTTTATGATTTGTGGGCTGGTTCCCAAACTCGTTAGTAAATTATGTCGGTCCCGTGTTAAAATGAACGGATACGCGAGGGAAAAGAAGAAAAATCTCTCTCTCTCTCTCTCTCTCTCTCTCTCTCTCTCTCTCTCTCTCTCTCTCTCTCTCTCTCTCTCTCTCTCTCTCTGTGAGCGTTGTGTAATGGATCTTATTTGTTATGAAATTTTAATCACTTTATCTTGCGCTTAAGCGAAAATAAATTATGATTGCGAAATTACGTTAAGGTTTCTTTAAGTATTTATGAAATTGCTACTGTCTCGCACGCATCAAAAAGCTGTGGTATGGTACGCAAGGGTGTTTCAAATCGTTTCAGAAAGTTTCCCGGGTTACGTTAAATACACAAGGAGGAGGCTCATTCCTTGAACGAACGTTGTGGTTACTTCTACTCGCGTGAAACAGCTGATTGTAGGGAATGAAATGGAATTGAAAGGAAAACGCTCCTTCTTCACTAATTCGGGGTTTGGATGAGAAGCTGAATCTTTTAACGTTAAACCATCAACAATGTCTTTACTTTACTTTCTTTTACTTTAATATACGCTGGGAGGGTGGTTAAAGACTACGCTTGGAACTGTTTTATTTCTCCAGCCCTGGGACAATTCACGCATGCGCCATTTTTGAATACAACGTTTCTCACTGTTGCCATTAAATGCCAGATATCGCTACACGGTTTCCTGTAAAGCCACTGGTTATCACAAAATTTATCACTAACCAAGAAATGTACATTTTTGGCGTAAATATTCCGAAACTAAACTCCTGTACTAATTCTAGCTTACATGCAAAATTCCCAACTACACAATCCCTAATTCTTAAGTAGCAACCTCACACTCTGTCCTACACTTTTGAAATTTTGCGTATGGACACTTCGCGCTTACCCAGCTGTTTTCGCTAATATAAAAACCCTATGCACGTTCCCCTGTGTTATGAACATTTGTAACAATACGAGAATTGTTGCGTTTCTTTAAAGAAATATTAATATCACTTCTCTTGTTTCTAATAATAGAAACATGCACATACCCTTTACCAACGTTCTCCGCTCCGATCGGCTCCTTCTTTTGAATAATGAAATGATTACTTACCGTAAATTGAAAATAATTGATTTTTATATATTCCTGTTTTTTTCTAGTCTAACTTTATAGGAGTACATTGCTAACGCCATATGACTAGTCCTGGCAAGATGTCGTCACTGTCATAAACTGGGGGTCTTGGATGGTGAAGAATTGGACAATTTTAAAGCTGGTAACTGCAAAGGACCAATTGCGCCGAGATTACGAACGAAGGAAAAGTTATTGGAAACTTACCTTAAATTTTCTGGATTTACAATTAAAGGAGGAAGGTCACCATTTGGAACGAATTCTTTTACAAATTTTACAGGGGTTTATTTACAGAGACTTTAGCAATGAAACAAGGAGACAAACAAAACGACATGGTAGTCAATGGGCAGACTCATTAATTGGACACATAGAACAATAATGCAATGGTTGGCAACAAGCAAGCTGATTAATAGAAATAATGTGCAATAGAATTATTTCAGTTACAAACAAAATGGTTTAGTTATGCCCCATTACACTAAATAGTCTCAGTTAGATGCTGCAAACAGATTGAACTCCAGGATGGGGAAATAATTCATATACAAATTTTTATATGTGAGCCACAACGGGATTACATAAGTGATCTACTGCGTCCAGAATATTTCCAGGATGGGAAATGAAGTCAGAATTATCAGCACAGAGCACACGGATTGGTTGGTCTCTCCTGTAAGAGAGGTTCTAGATTAGAACGACAGCACACTGAAGGAAATTGAATTCCTTATAAATGTTAGCTTTAACATGTTAAATATCAACCACTATGTAGCCCAGCAGACAATTGCGATGAAGTCACGTAGGCAAAATATGGGAATCGTAACTGCGTGGGCTTTTAACAAGCGGAACACGATCGCACCACACAAAGATAACTTTAACACTGGTATTGCTTAGCCTAAATTTTGCCCTTGTTGCATGGGGAGAGGGATAAATGGATAATTAGCACGATCTCTACTGAAAGTCAAGGCACATTAATGATGAGATGTGGGAGGCCAGCAGGACTCGTAACAAAAGAAGATTGCTTAGTGGAGGAAGGAGTTAAAGTTTAAAGAAATGGGAAATTTAAGGGGTTAAGTGGAAGGGAAAGGGGCTGGCTATTGACTACTTACAACGTACAAACATTGTATGACCATTGAGGGCGCCTAACAATCGTCTTGGCAGTCTGTCGAAGGTAGGTCAACCAGCGGATGAAGAGGATGCGCACGCTTTTCTGACGAGGTCACAGGAGAATCTGCCTCCAAAAACGATGGCGTCTTGAATTTCGAACTTTAGGGCCAACCATGCCTGCAAGGAGCCATACACCAGCAAAAAGCAGAGGAAAAGGGCAAAGCCTAAGTAAGCAGATTAACATCCTACCTGGCCCCTAGCCTCAATATGCCTATTTGACCTTCCCCATACCTAAATGCTCCCACATCACATGATGGGGGTGTAAAGGGGGTTGAGAGCGAGAGCTTATTGTTTCCCAGGATCAAGCGATGGGGGCCGGGGTGTTCTTACACTGCTATACACTGGTACTAACAGCCCTGATCTAGTTCAAACTATGCTTGTTTCTCCTTCGCCCGCCACTTATCCCGACACAGCCGCCCAAATGAATATCAGACGACATTGCAAAATTAATGATGCAAAGGCCGCAACAGGAAGGGGGATATATGACAATATATATATGATATATATATATATATATATATATATATATATATATAATTTATAGTAAAAATATATGTTATTTTTATTAATGACTAAGAATGGGTGTGTGTGGTGTATATATATATATATATATATATATATATATATATATATATATATATATATATATATATATATATATGTGTGTGTGTGTGTGTGTGTGTGTGTGTATGTGTGTATTTTTATGTATATTTTTATCAATGGCAAAAAAAGGGTGTTGGAATTGAAATCCTTTCTCGCTGTCTCTCTTTTTCTGTCTGTCACACACACACTTAAGCAACTCTTAAACCACTTGAACGCTGTGGAAACTTGAAATTTTGTGCTTCGAACAGACTTGTCAGAATGGGTCAGTCGAGATTTTTTTGCTGAATAATTTCTAAAGAAACGGAGGAACAATAATCTCTTCAACAGATTCCGATACTTTGTCCTTTCTTCTGGACAGAAACTCATCAGAAACGCAAAAAAATTACATCTTTCATCGCTTCATCTACCTCCCTGAGAGGTCTGCCTTATAATTACATGAATTATTTAACAATATCCTTCTTTTAAGATGGACTTCATAAAGTAAATGTGTTACAATTTAATTTTCAGCCTCGTCCTTCCTGCGTTTAAGCAAACCTCGTTATTGTTTTACAACATAATTGTCATTATCAGAAATTAAAGTTTCACTTCAGTAAATATGTACGTTATATATATATATATATATATATATATATATATATATATATATATATATATATATATATATATATATATATGTATATATATATATATATATATATATATATATATATATATATATATTTATATATATATATATATATATATATATATATATTTTAAATATATATATATATATTTACATATGCATGTGTGTATGTATTATATGTGTTTGTATATATATGTATATATATAAACATACATACTGGAAATCATTTCTTCTTTCATTCTCAAAAACGTTTCGGGAATCCTTTCCCATCTTTAGGGTATTGAAGAATTAATTTTTACAATGATTAAAATGTGTACTTGATAATCTAATAATTAGAAGAAATCTGGTTTGTAATATAATGGCTTTTTTAAGCTTTTTGAAAGATAAAAAGACTTTATGGACACCCTAAAAATATATTAATATATACATATATATATAAGATATATATATATATATATATACATATATACAGGGTGTCCATACAAAGTATGCTTACAATTTATAAAAAATATTACAAAAGCTATTATATATCTTAATCCAGATTTGTTCTATATCAGCAGTTATCAAAGTTTTTAATCATATATATGTGTATTTCAGGTACCCTGTTGATGAAAGAGGCACTGTTAAATGAACCACTAAAAAATTGTTACTGCTCAGGAAGAGGTACAATATGTGTCATGGTTTATTGAAACAAATTGGATATACAGACTCAGTGAAACTACAGAACTAAGTATGGAAGAGATCTCCCATCATGTCCAACAGTTCGTGCAAAAAAAATGTTTTCCGTAAAATATATCAGACATAAAAAATTGAAAAACTGTTACAAAATGTGAATAAAATATCCGTAATATATAAATAATCCATAAGGAAAAAAATATAAAACCAACGAAAAGTATAACAAACACATATGAAGGATGAAATAATACTTATAATGAAAACATCCAATTAAAAGGAAGTTAATTACTGAAAAAAATACAAAATTAAACTTTGTGAAAAATACAGGCAAGAAGAATTACTATCCGCATACATTTTCGCACAAATGACCATGTTAACATTTAAACGAATACCAGTTTAGGTGGCTAAGTTATTAATGGGTCGCTAATTTTTATTCTTATTACATCTGGAACAGGCTCTTTTGGCCAGTAATCAGAAGCTCACAGGGTTGGGATTTTTATTTGTAACTTTACTAATAATTTGTATATTTCATGTAGAGAAAACTATCTCTATTGTATGAGTTCGGTAAAGATATAATTTTGATCATATATTTGTCGGAGCAAATAATATCTGTACCATTATTTCAGCAGTGCTCTGTTTTTCGAGTTCAAAAACAACTTGCGAGGGAAAAAGACAAACAACATTTAAGGTACCCTTACTCGAGCAATTGCAAGATGTCGCTAAATTTTAGGCGCGTGATTTTCAGGGACAGAGGAAAAAAAGTTAGATGTGTCTGTATCAAGGAAGAGAGAGAAGGTGTTACTGTGCATAATGGATCACCAGATTCCTAAACTCTTTCTCCTCAGTCTTCATCTTAGTTCCAGCGACTTCTCTTTCAAGAATTTCAGCACTTTTCGTGCGTGATAGAGAAGAATCTGGTAAGTTTTCCATTGTGGTTTTTATTTCAAGGCATGTGAATTCAGAAGTCATATAAAAAATGAAGTCAGAGTAATCAAGAAATGAAGAAAGACTTTTTCAACAAAGAGATAAAGTATACATTTCAAATTTCGCTTTCGATAACAATGAAAGTCATGAGTCAAAGTCAGTGAGGGAATTGTGAGGTACAACACATCATTCATAAACCCAAAGATATGACACCATGTTACTCATAAACTAGTTCTGTACTGCAATATCAGTTTATTTTATGGTCTTTTATCGAGGTAAAATGATTTATGTGGTGATATGAAACTCAGGATTCTTTAAATGGATTCAAAGTTTGTTATCAGTAATTGCAAACGAACTTGTCTAAAATTCTCAACAATAATTCATGGAGATGGGGAATACCATTCATTTTCTCTCAATGAACTTTGTTATTCTATATTATTACCGATTTTCAACATGATGACTGAGGTATGCACTGTGATGTTCTGAGGCTGGAAAACAGATTGACATGGTCTGGATATGTGGCAGAAACGGGAGAACAAAGGGCTAGAGTCATAAAGATTCCGAATGGCAGGATGCCGCGACTAACAAGAGGGTGGGAACTCAGTCAGGGTGGGAGCGTCATGAGACGTCCAACCCATAACACTTTTAACTAATGATGGTGGTATTATGATTGTCATTAGAAAATCTGCAGACTAAAGAATTCGAAGTCATTATCGTATAATTTATTTACCAGTTGTAAAAGAATGAGTAACCAGAGTTATCACTGATGGTTGACATCTATAACCTGACACAATCCAAATCAAATTTAAAGCGCTGTAAAGATCAAGAACTATTAGTCAGGAGAATTAAATTTGTCAAATTGCCCAAAGAATGATAATCCCTTGATTGTAATTTTATTCTTTTATTTGGCAATATATTCCAAAAGTCTTGCAAAAATGATGGTCCTTTTTTTCTTAACGATGACTATATCCGTTTTAAGAAGGAATTTTGCTCGATGGCTTCCTCCTCGTATTTATTCGGAAAATAGAAGCCTCCTTCATGAATCCATAGCCCTCTTGAGTTCAAGGGGCGAGGCTTGAAAATTAAACTGAGCAGGTGTATTTTTCTCTGTCCTTTTCTAATCCCCAACTGTAAAATTTTACTGCTCGTGATTTTTTTCAT
Organism: Macrobrachium rosenbergii; assembly: GCF_040412425.1. Classification (NCBI taxonomy): domain Eukaryota; kingdom Metazoa; phylum Arthropoda; class Malacostraca; order Decapoda; family Palaemonidae; genus Macrobrachium; species Macrobrachium rosenbergii. The sequence goes on along the minus strand of NC_089782.1, from coordinate 58,069,057 downwards.
AGAATTTCTTAGCTTTCGATATTGCCACAAATTTCACATAGTGAAACCTATCTTTATTGCAATCACTTCACTTCACGAATGTCTTATATAGGGTATTGTCAATTTTTCACATTTGTCATATTTCCTTACTGTCCTCAGTATTATAATTTTCCTGCTTCTGCCAAAAAATTCATAACCATAATATCCTATTAATTATTCTTTTGTTCCTTCATAATGGTCAGAACAAAAATGAAGTCATCTTTGACGAGGCAAATGCTGACGTCAGCGCAGTGAAAAGTGGACAGCTCTGCAGTTGAAATACAGACAAATAAGAATACAAAATCCATTCCACCTCTCATTAAATTTCGAATCTAATTTTTTTAAAGCCAGCGAAAAATATTATTTTTTCCTCATAGATGTCCAGACCAAAGTTAAAAAGTCGTTAGATATTTATGCAGCAACGAAGATTACAAGTTTTCTCCTGGCATTTCGCAACCGGAGTTTGCCGAAGTTGACGATTTTTCCATTGGTTTTCATATTGGTTTTTGATATTTTTTCAAAATACCTACATAATTGTCTTCGGGTAAATCTAGCTTAATTTTCTTTTTACTGTGTTCAATAGCTGGAATATAAAAGTAAATAATAGTAATCCTCTTGAATCTGAAAATTCAGTTCAAAAGCATATTAGTGGATATTTGCGGCATGGTATAAAAAAAATACCCGGCATATACCTCTAGCAAGAAGGGAACTATACATTATAATAGAAAATAAACAATAGATAACTTATTCCTCATCAGGCTGTATGCACCAAATATCGTTTACTTAATTCCTATCATGGGATGATATCTTCAATAAACTAAAAATAAGATTTCATTTAAAGAACACTCTTTTTCTTTAGAGTGCCATAAAAAGTGCCAAAGGCTTAATTACCTGGCGAGGATGTTGGAGCTAAGAGCCCCATCTATGCAGCCTATAAACACAAATGAGAAAGACGTTTGTTCAGTCCTATATTCTGTAATACCTATTGCCTTGCTTTTCTGAAGAGCTAGCAGCTTTTGGGGGAAACGGCATCTTGAAAATTTGCATGTTTGTGGGCGTTTGCGTGTGTTAGTATGAAGTATCTATATTCCCTCACTAGGACAAATCATTTTCTGTAAGAGCTTGTTTCTTTCATAAGGCAATGGGATCAAATTCTTTTACCCAAAAAAAAGTCGAATTTTTTCTCTTTGTTAAACAGATAAAATTTTGGAAACATGGATAAGGTGACAAAACAGGAAGGGAGCTAGTCTCCCGCTCCCTCCCTCGTTGTAATGCATTTTCCTCTTTCTGCTTTCTTAATGAACATTATTCTCCTTCCTCCCATCCTCTCAGCTTTGGTATTAAATTATTCACTGCAATCCTATGACACTCACAACTTGGATGGATATTTGTCTTCCACGTTTACAATTATCACTCTGCTAAAAGAGTGCTATTGAAATCTTCGTATGATCGTAAATAAAACCGGGCTTTATGGCTCCTCTGTCGGTAATTTGGGTTTAGAAGTGTAAATCTTTAAACCGATGATCTTGTGATTTTTAATTCGGGAATGGTTGAAAATGAGTGATTTTCAGGTTTGTGTCCTGACAACCTCTCTTGAGTGAACAAAATAAAAAGGTCACCTCTGCGCATAAAAAACTAGTGTACAGTTATTTAAAAACTAATGTCTAAAAATGTCTCATTTGCCTTTGATGCGGGATAAATAACTACCAGCTTGTAAATGGAGGTGCATTTAGTAAAATCGATAAACATTCTAACATTACATTTTAAAGAATTATTATATATAAAGCACAACGTAAGGTTCTGAAAAGCATATGACAAAAGCAAAAGAAATAAAATCACAAATTACTACAGCTGATTAATCTAACTTTGGTTATCATGAACATGGTTGACTGTGATAATAAAATACAAGAATTACTTGCAGACTGAAGAAAGCAATTTAGTTAATGCTTCGTCAATTAAGAATTTCAAGAGTATTCCTAAACTCATAAAGCGGGAATACCAAAGTTTAATACAAATCCACTGTTGCCCTTTTTTATATGACGTAATAAAATATGTTCTTGTTAGACTCATTGTAAGATCTGCTCGAATTCTTATAAAAAATATCAAGTGGCTTGTCAACATGGATTGCCTCTTCGGCAGTGTGGCTAATGTAGATTTTAGGCTCAAAAGACTTTTATTATGATTTTATTTAATTCATTTTGATTGTTAGTTATTTACACACAAAAAGTACCATTAGTTGAACTGCTTTTTCGTATTTTTAATGGAAGAAATTGTTCTTCAAAAAACATTTTACTATGGACCTATCAAGAAAGATTAAACTCATACAACATGTTATGATAATTTGTATGGATAGAGGAGTTATACAGTGAGGTTTGCCCTGACATTGGGCATTCTTTATCTCCAGGTACTCACAAAAATATCCTAAATTTCTGAAACTAAGTTGCACACCACCAGAGAATATTTCTAAGGATCTCCTTTGGTTAGATAAGTTAAATGAATTTTGTGCTAGTACCATGACAAAACAAAGGGGGTTTTCCATTACTGTAAATGCATACCTGTTCTGTAAAATCTATATGATCATAAACAGAATCAAATTAACGGTTTCCGTCCTTTTTCCCATTCTGTTTTGAATTTTGGTCGTATATTAATTTTCATTAAAAAGCCATACTCTCAGGACCAAGATGATGGTATTTTTCACATAAGTTTTACATTATCGTGAGGGCAGTTTTAATAAAGCCGAATAAAAAATAGTTCAGAGGTCCCACTACACAACAGACAAATAGATCTTTCAACAACAAAATAAATCTTTCCATGAAGTTATACCTAAAAATCATTATAAAGGACTGAGCAACCTCTATTTTTACTCTGTAGCTAGTTTCCATTATTCCCAAATCCATAAGAGTCTCTGTTAACTTGTTATGTTTAATAACTAACTGGAAGAAACTTTATTAATCAGAAGAATCCGCAGTAATTGAATGGCTTTATGGAGGGACAGGTAGACGCTTCTGTGACAAAACATGCATGGAAAAAAATCAAAATCTTGAAATGTCATTAAAAGCAAAGTAAATAAATGTCTCATTAGAAATACAGTAAAAGTTTATTTCAGCAGATGAATTAACCACTAGTAGACGTCCACTGTATAACAAAGATGCTGGAACCAGGCAAATAAAAGAAAAATGAACCTGTCAAACGATTAACATTGGAAAGGACGCCACATATTTTTAACTCAGATCTTTGAAATTTCTTCAAGAAACGTGGTTTTTATCTTATGTGCCAAACGGGAGTTAATGTACTGCTTTATATCCATATTTTTTAATATGTCTCCCCTTAGAAACGGTGTGAGGACACGAAGTGGTTAAAGGTCATTCATTTTTTTAACCAACCATTCAACCCCAATGACAATTATATTATATTATATATAAATATATAAACAATTCTTAGCATTTATTATATATGGTTTCATAGCTTTTTGCCATAAATAGTGTTTTATAATTTACTTTTCAATATATATATTATATATATATATATATATATGTATATATATATATATATATATATATATATATATATATATATATATATATATA
>NC_089782.1:58055452-58060452 GCF_040412425.1 Macrobrachium rosenbergii | reverse complement strand
CGGTATCGCTATACTTCTCACTTGCCGAGGCAAGTACGTGGTTTTTAAAGCATCCACTGTAGTCTGAGTTCTTGTCGCTTCGGCTGGTTTCGAGCCCCGGGACGACGAACTTATTATCAATAAAATTCCCTTTAGTAACATACATGAAAATATATTATTTCAAGTGAGCAGGTGGATGTTAAATGCGTTTGTAGCTGATTGTATATATGAATCTGTGATGTGATAAAGTCATATATATATATGTATATATATATATATATATATATATATATAAAATTTCTGACTCGTCAGAGGATCGAACCTAGAAGTCTTTCCGGTGCAAAGCAAGGCGCTATCCACTAGGCCATAAAAGTCTAAAAAGAAGTTGGAACACAGAGGCAACTGCCAAACTACCTGGGCAAGCTAACTTTGCTTGCATGCCAGTGAAGTTTTCACAACTGGACTCAGCAATGACCCAATGGGCATTATTTCATTCGAATTATCCTTCAGAGTAGATAAGATAGAAATAATCAAGACACAATCACGTGCGGAACAGAGGAAATGATCTGACTCGTCGCGATCGAACAGGTCTTTCAGGTGGAAGGCACGAGGCGCTGTACTTAACAGGACCCCATAAACGCTGGGCTCTTGGCAGCTCTCCGCTAGATTGATACAAAATTAAACTGAGAGTGCCCACGGCAAATATTGAGATAATAATAAAAATCAGCTTATGAAGCTTGATTGATGGACGTGGAGCACAGTAAAGACAGATGGCTTCTGCGGCGATTTTTTGACCGTTCTAAACAATGGAAATGGCGTACGATCCATTTGATAAAGCCAAGCACAATCTAAATCTTACAGAGCGATTTGCTAGGAAAGAGAATGATGTCCAGATTATGATCAACCAATTCTACTTTTCACGCCTAATAACTGATTACCAAACAATGATTGAAAAAGCAATGCACAATGAAAAATCGGAAACAGAATAGGATTAGAACAAAAGATTAACAAAAAACCTTCTAACTAAACTTAGTACATAATTCAGGTAGATGTGTCATAAATACAGCATCAATGGAGTCTCTATGAAGTGGGATTTCTCATGGGACACTCAAATTGGCTCTTGGATAACTAGGCTCTCGGCCAGACAAAGAGGGTGAGCTACGCTCGGGGGACACGCTGGTAGCATGTTACTGGTGTCACATCCAGTCTGCGTCTCTCTGTTGTTGGCCTGAGTCGAGCTTATATGACCTTGGTTTTCTGCCAGTGTTCTAGCCCCCAACAATTCAGGTGTCCTGGCACGGAGGCGATTTCTTCTAATCCCTGCTTCGTGTGCATTTCATGTGTATCTCTCCAAGAACTAAAGCGTTATCTGGAAAGAAAAGATCTTTTGGCCAGTAAGTCATAAGGACAGATTTAGGTGACGTTAAAGGAAACTGGGATGAGTACAAGAAAAGTGTGCTCAGACCCACCTATGTTTAAATGTATGGTGAAAAACAAGGAGTGGCAGAGGAGCCTGTCCTTTGGCTGAATGTGAATTAAAACATGACAGGAGCTTTTTAGAAGTATGAATGAAGATACTTTTGTAATAAACTAATATATATATATATATAGCAATATATATATATATATATATATATATATCTATATATATATATATATTGTTATGAACCAAATCTATCATCAATTACAGAGAGGAAATGGACTGGAAAGAGACTAGCAAACAGAGACATCCACAGAGAGGAAGGAAGAACAACAAAACCAGCAAAATAGACTTAATACTAGTTTATTAACATTAAGTATTAAGTATTTACAATTGAGTCAAGTCTGCATAAATCAATAAATAAATATACACATCACACAACAAAGGAGTCAAGTCAAATAAACTTAAAAGATGTAGTAAAATAAAGTTTAAGAATAAAACATAACACACACAAGAAAAAAGTAACAAATGCATATAAAGGTGAAGACAACATTTCAACTATAATAGCAATAATAAACAATACAGACAGCATAATAATTTACAAGTAGCATCCATTAAATAAATAATGGTACCAACCAAAAATACAACTGAGAAACAATAAAAACTAGCACAAATAATAATCCAAATTATATAAAATACCAATTCACTCATAATTCATAAATATCTGTAATGATAATTCATCACTCCTACAGTCTAAAAAACTAAACATCTACCCAGAGATATCAAGAGCCACTAACAAAGGGTCTCACACAGAGATGACCATCAAAGGTCATGAGGATAACCATCAAACAACTGCTGTGAAGTTGTCAAAGAAAAAACTTCTACCCATGACAATAAGCTTTGGAACATCTCATAAACACAGGCATTCACAGCAGGTCGATCGACAGCCAAACTGCTGTCCCAGAGGAAAATACCTCTCTCCACTGATGACTAAGTTTGATCCATCAACTCATCCTCAAACTCGAATGAGTTCACGTTCTTGAGCACTGTTGGGGCCAACGGGTAACTGCTACCTGCTGTTCGCTTGCGTCCATGCTAAATTCTGGACCTGACTCGATGATTACCCAAACTTGACAGTCGCTACCAAAGCGAAGACAACAGATGTAAACTCTGTATACAAAAAATAAGCTCCACCGGGAAAAGAAGTGCACTTTCAAATAGGGAACAATATGTGCTGCCTCACAATATGTGTGTGTGCGTGTGTGCGTGTGTTTATGTATGTATAAGTGTGTGTGGATGTATGCGCAATCAGAATATATATAAATTTCTGACTTAAATTCCATTTTACAATGATATATCCTTTATCCTTAATTTTCTAACCACAGTTTGTATTGACACTCGCCTTATCTTATCATGGGTTCATTCCTCACGCCACTTTTCAGTTCATCTGCATTTGCATGTATCATTTGCCAGTGGATTAAGGTCTTCTCATTCCATAAACTTAATTTACCAAAGCAGTCCAGACATCCATTTTACATGCGACAAACGTCTATCATAACAAGTCTTTTACTGAAGTGTGAGCCAGATAAAAAGTGATAAATTCAGGTCTGTTCTGTTAAAGCACTTAATAATTCATTCCATAATTAATTTCCAGACTCTGTCTGTCTGTCTGTCTGTCTGTCTAATCTCAAACTCTCTCTCTCTCTCTCTCTCTCTCTCTCTCTCTCCTTAAGCAATGGAATGGAGAAAGAATGGGAGACCACTTCCTTCAGTGAAGCTGTTTATACTGACGAGGAATTGATCAATTGTTTTAATTTTTATTCTTTCGAAGTCTTGTCAAGGGAAATCTTGAGACAGCGTCGTCTTAGAAGGTTCGGAATGTTAAAGGAAGATAACCGCAGCGACAGTAACAAAAATGAAAACTAGAGTCATAGGCCAAATAACGGAAATAAAACACTAAGAAGGGAATATCAGAGTAAGCGATTGAAGAGAAATGTCAGACGAAAATAGATTACAAAATATATCAAAGGCATTGTAGATGAAAAACCTAAAGTCTTAAAATAGGAAAGTTAGAGAGGAGAAATAATAAATCATAAATATAAATGTAAAGTGACATGAGAGGCAAAGAGAAAAACTAAAAAGCGAAAAATAAAAAAATGAAAAATGTATCCATAATATAGTATCGAATGCTGGAAAGATACGATACATTAACTTGCGCTATAAATAGGACGCATGCTATAAATAAGATGAAATGGCGCCCTTCTGTGATTGTAATTCACGCAGGTTTCAGATGATCTGAAAAAGTGCTGCTTTCAAGTAAGTCATTAAAAGAGTACAGTAGGTTTTGACAGGAGAATGCTGCAAGACCATTGGCTGCGATAAGAACAGATATAGAACGAATATAGGGCTATATACAATGGGCAACAACAATGTATAATAATAATATATATATATATATATTGACATATAATATATATATATATATATATACCATTGGCTATATATATATATATATATATATATATATATATATATATATATATATATATATATATATATATATATATATATATATATATATATATATATATATATATATATATATATATATATATATATATATATATATATATATATATATATATATATATATATATATACATATATATACATATATATATATATACATATATATATATATATATATATATATATATGTGTGTGTGTGTGTGTGTGTGTGTCAGTGGAAATACCGAAGAGTGTATGCGATATCAAATTAATTTCTCAAGCAAAGGAAATATACACAACAAAACGGAATAATCGAGCAAAAGTAATGGAAAGTGAACTCTTATTTCATAATAGTATGCAGCAAATTAAACGTTTGCATTAATGATTCATGTGTATATACAAAGTGCAAGTGCTATAAAGAAATGGCAGTAAAAGATGTTGCTATGTACACACAAAACGCTTGAAGAAACCAGAGGACAACATTTGCCCCGACCTTCTCCTCGCTCCTCTGTTTCGAGGAAGTCTGTAGTCACGGCGAGTCAGATGACCGCCACCTTCAATGCTGCCCGGAATTAATGTACGTTTTTATTGACCCCATTTGCCGTGTGCATAAGACTATCTCTGCATATTCATGTTTGTGGGGAAAAATGTAAGTATGTTAGTGCATATAAGTATGGAGATCATACTCCACATTTTCATACTTGGGCACAGAATAGCAGTGTGTTTGTTCTCAGGAAAACAATCAAATTCAGATAATCATAGTTCTAAAACATTATTTATCAAATCTGCATTTGTTCACAGTTTATATTATCGTTCAAGCTTTTCCATTAACAAACAACTGACAATAAAGCAACTACAGTGATTATTATGTGTTGGCCCCAGATTTGGATTTCGGTCATTGTTCTTCTAACAATAGAGTCATGTATATATCTTGCATTAAGAAATACAACAACCACCTCGTGAAATAGAAGTTCTTAACTTATCAATGTAAGCTTCAAGAAAATGGTAAAGGAATTTGCATGATATGAACAAATTCCCATGTAGTATGGAGAGATGTGTGGTATTTGTCTCATATTGTCAATCCCAGTACTTA
>NC_089782.1:58044584-58054952 GCF_040412425.1 Macrobrachium rosenbergii | reverse complement strand
CCAGGAAAACATATGAATATATATATATATATATATATATATATATATATATATATATATATATATATATATATATATATATATATATATATATATATATATATATATATATATATATATATATATATATATATATATATATATATAATATATATATATATATATATATATATGTATATATATATATATATGTATATATATATATATATATATATATATATATATATATATATATATATATATATATATATATATATATATATATATATATATATATATATATATATATATATATATATATATATATATATATATATTATATATATATATATATATATATATATATATATATATATATATATATATATATATATATATATATATATATATATATATATATATATATATATATATATATATATATATATATATATATATATATATATATATATATATATATATATATATATATATATATATATATATATATATATATATATTATATGCTACTGAAGGGAATTTCTTAGTTGATAATAAGTTCGTCTTCTTGTGGGTTAAGGGTCACTGCAGTCCTGAGTTCTTGTCCTTCGTTGGTTCGAGCCCACGGGACGACGAACTTATTATCAACTAAAAATTCCCTGCGGTAACATTTTAACATTTATGAGAATATATTATTTCGAGGTAGAACGAATTGATATTAAAGGACGTTTGTAGCTTAATACTTATATATATATATATTTATATATATATATATATATATATATATATATATATATATATATATATATATATATATATATATATATATATATATATATATATATATATATATATATATATATATATATATATATATATATATATATATATATATATATATATATATATATATATATATATATATATATATATATATATATATATATATATTTATATATATATATATATATATATATATATATATATATATATATATATATATATATATATATATATATATATATATATATATATATATATATATATATACTGTATATATACACACACATACAGATATTATATATGTAATATAATCCTGATGATAATAGTTTTCATAGCTCCACCTAATAATGTCGAAACAGGATTCGAATATCAGGCGATGATCGAGCAATATGATCTGGTTTCAGTAAATTCATTGACCATTGTTCGAATTAGCCGCTAATTTTATTACTTACGACAGATATAAATGATTTATTTAATGCCACTTTGTCCTCCTACCCTCTCAAATTTCCCCAAACTTTTGGGATATATTTATCACTTCAAGCCTCAAATCCATCTGGCAAATCGCCGATGGTGGCCTTTTACCGTAGCAGATTACGAAAGTACGCACCTTTAATTAGTAATAATAAATTTAATAATTATAAAAATTACTTTGCATTCATTGGTGTGAGTTAATAAGCTCACTGTTGAATCACCGTAACAAAAGTGTTCTATACTATTTTTGTCTATGACGCCATTGTGACGCCATGTTACATTAACTAATAATACTGATAATAATATCCTTTGTTTCAGCTTTGGGCCATATACGATGAGCGATAAGATGAACACAATACAGTATAATAAATTAAGTACGCTGGTAAAAAGTAATATTCATGAACTCTTATGCCCAAGCACTGCTGAAAACAACAGCAATAATAATAATAATAATAATAATAATAATAATAATAATAATAATAATAATAATAATAATTTTCAGACGGCTAACTACTGATACATAATTGGGTTAGTTCGCTAAAGAGGAAGAGTGCTCAGCTTCTCTCAATAATAATAATAATAATAATAATAATAATAATAATAATAATAATAATAATAAATTTCTGTCGATTTTCTGATCATCTCCTTAAACTTCTTCGGTGGCGAAAGGGCGATAAAGCGACGTTCCACAAACAGGCAGTTGCAGCGGTCGTTGGCTGTTATCCTCAAGAACAGCTTGTTTCAGTGTTGTAGAGTCCCCTGCTTGGGAAGACTGGTTTCGTTGATACTAACTTGACGGTCTCGTTTATTTGCGTTTGAGATCTCGGCCGTTTTGTACTTGGCGATCATTGGTTTCACTTCGTCTTGCTTTGTTTGGTTTTATGTGCAGTCCTCTACAGCGATGATCCCCTCTCTAGGCCAGTGAAGAATTAGAGGAATTTATTTCTGGTGATAGAAATTCATTTCTTGTCATAATGTGGTTCGAATTCCACAATAAGCTGTAGGTCCCGTTGCTAGGTAACCAATTGGTTTTTAGCCACATAAAATAAGTCTAATCCTTCGGGCCAGCCCTAGGAGAGCTGTTAATCAGCTCAGTGGTCTGGTTAAACTAAGATATACTTAACTGACGGACCCGGGTAAGTTTTCCAAGTAAGGTGCTAATTGTATTTCATAATTGTGTTAGCGTTTTCTGGTCAGTATCGTAGCTCATGCAGAATAGGAGAGTCTTTAGTTCTTTTTAAATTTGCTTTCTCGTATAATCTTCACTTCAGGCGGTGTTGTATAGTCTTGGTGCGCAGTGTACAAATGCTCTCTAGCCTGACTTGGAATTTGTTCTAGGCTCAAATAGCCTATATGCTTCACTTGCATGACTGTTTAAAGTATTCATTTGACTTCTAAAGAAGCTTGAGCAGTTTCTCAGTTATGTCGTATTGTTTATAGACTTTGCAAGATTTTAGACGTGAAGGCGTGCTTCAAGGTTTGTTGGTCGAGTGGATACTGTTGCCAGTTTGGCGTTTTATATTTCTCAAATATTTAGATTGTGGTACTTGAGCTATGACATACAGTTGTCGTATGAAAATTTTCCGTTTGCGGGTTTTGAATCTTCAAATATTGGTATTTTCGATTTTTTGTTGTAAATTCCTACAATAACAGTTTGAGATGTTCGGTATGGTAGGTATTGTTGTAGATTGCCCTTCAACATATTTAAGACTGTTTCGAAGCCTATTTATTACTAAGCTGAACTGGATTGCTTTGAGTGATAATTCTATGCACTTTGGTTTTATATTAGCAATGTTATGCAGTGCTACGGATCGGATGTTTTAATTTTCTCTTTATGCAGCAAACTAGTAATAACGCTTATCAGTATTTATAAAGCCTTGCTTGCTGCTCCTTGTCTTAGTATTTTAAAACTTATCAGGTGGCCCAGCTGATTGTAACCAACAATCAGCCTTTGGTTCTTTCCACTTGCTAGAACATTTTGGGCTTTAATACATACATACACACACACACACACACACATATATATATATATATATATATATATATATATATATATATATATATATATATATATATATACATACATACATACATACATACATACATACATACATACATACATACATACATACATACATACATACATACATACATACATACATACATATATATATGTATGTATATTTTTTTTTTATTTCAGTTCAGGGCGTGTCGTTAAATAAGCATGCCACAATGAGTTATTGAATTGTCTTAGATGTACCGATGCCTTATGACTAAACAGGATTAATGGGTCAGTATTTTTTTTAGTAGTGACTTGAGCAACCCCCCTTGAACATTTTTTAGCTTAGTTTTTTCAGAATCAAAACTCGCAAGTTTTCATTTTAAGTTTAGGCTTTTAGTGCATTTGATTTATTTTCAGACTCAAAATTTTAGTTTTGAGAATTTTGAGAGTTTTAGGTGTTTTTTATCTTTTAAATTTGCAGAGTTTAAAATTTAAACTTTTTCAGCTTTGAGCATTTTAAGAAATTTTAAGGATTTGTTTGGGATTCAGAACTTTTGTTTTAAAGTATTTAATTTTATTTTTGAGTGTTAGTTTAGTTAAGTTTGTTTTAATGTGCGGGAGAGTTTTAATGTGTGTGTGGAAGGTAATTTTTGAATGTTTGTAGAGAAAATCTAGCATTTTTTTTGGTTAGTGGATTTAAACTTTTTAAAATTTATTTAAACTTTTGCCTTATGTGGTTTGACCTTGCAATTTCAGCCAGTTTTGTTTTTTAGAACTGTGAAGTTTAGTTAAGTTTCTATTTTGGAATTTTGATTAAGTTTTGCGTGTAAATGTGTAAATTAAGTTTTGCGTGTAAATTAAGTTTTGCGTGTAAATGTGTAAATTAAGTTTTGCGTGTAAATGTGTAAATTAAGTTTTGCGTGTAAATTATTATTCTTTGCCCACTTTCCCCAGTCCACCTTTGCCGTGGTGGCAGTGCCACCTGCCAGGCAAAGGTGGACTAGTTTGTTGTGCACGGTGACCTGGTCACCATGCACAACAGGAAGTTCAAAAACAAGCATGGTGACTTTGTCACCATGCACAACAGGGATTTCGAACTAACCAACTTCTAACTTAGGTTAGAACTGCAAGGCTGATAGTTTTCGTGTAGCTAGGACTTAATGGGAAGTTAGATAAGGAACTTGAAATATAGGATAGGATAGATTAGGGTAAAGAACGTGCTAATTTTATATAGATGCAGGGGTTAGGATAAAGGCAATAAATGCTAGTCTCTCTCTTAAGGATGCTGGGAATAGACTGGGATAAAAAACGTGGTGATCAGACCTAGGAAGACATTTGACAGTGCAAGTTATTAATAGCAGAGGGTATTGCAGTACTTGAGCCCTTTGTTTGGTCATGAGATGTAAGTTTGAATGTATTAGTGCAGCTGAGAATAGGGTAGGGTAACTTGTGCGACATACTTTTATAGCTTAGAATTCCATTCCCACTAGTAAATAGGAACTAGACAGGTAATAGGTGTATCTTAACGATTTTCTAAGAGGCCTAGGTCTTAGGATTTTAAAGAATTTTTTTGACACCGATCTCTTGGACTTGTCAGGTATTCTGATAGGCTGGGTAATAGTGGAAATTGTAATTCAAATTTGGGCAGTCTTGCTAATGTCGTTCCGTCAACGCACTCGACACCCCCCACCCTCCCCCTTTTACTCTTCAACCAAAGCTGTTATGTTAGGAGATCGACAATATAGATTACATTGCATATTTTCATTGACCACTACCTTCAACCACCTTTCCTCCAGTGCCGAAGCTTGCTTCAGGAACCCCTTTCTTATTCTGAATTCTCCAACTTATTTTTTGCCCCTTGGGGTTGTGGTTGTGCATTTTCAATTCCCCTAAAACTGGATACTAAAGGACGAAAGTTGCCAGATAGTAGTGTTTGCATTGCATGGCACTTTTCATAGTTATGTAGCACTTAAGTTATATGCGGTTGTTTCAGTGTAAGATTGCTGCCCTATTAAATGTATCTTAAAGGATTGCACTCTATCCTGTCATATTTTTTTTTTGAGTTTGAGGGAACAATAGTAGTAATATATGGGATTGTTAATAAAGTTGATGGCAGTTTGAATTAACAATAATACTGATACATGGGATTGTTAGTGGAAAGTTTACTCATACGGTAAAGTATTAATTATAGCAACCTTAGAATAGCTGCTGGATATTAACTGAACAGGCTATTTTCACTTTAAGAGGGCAGGTTATGTCATGGAAACTTTTAGTATATATTCTACAACCAAACAAACTACTTTTCTTATGCACAGGCTCTTGGTGTAGCTGCAGCAGATCGCAATATCGACACTAATACTAATGGAAAGAAACACTTTGGTTAAGACAGAATATCCTCCGAGGATTCGAAGTGCTCTGAATTCGTCTAAATTCGGTTACCCAGACAACTAGAACTCAGCTTGCAGATGCTATTCATGTCCTGTGACGGTTTGAAGCGCATTAAATTCAGTTACCCTGACAACTAGAACTCGACTTGTAGATGCTGTGCATATCCTGTGAGGATGAGATGTGCTCAAAATTCAGTTACCCAGACAACTAGAACCTGTAGATGCTGTGCTCTACGTACTATTCAAATTTTTTTTTAATAATCTGACTACTTTGGATATGTAATAATATTTACAGTACGTGTATGAAGACCAGCATTCGCCGATTGGTTGGTTAACGGAAGTAAGATGGGGAAATTGATATGAGAAATGGTAGTTACTGATTGGTTGGTTAACAGAAGATGGGGAAATTGATATGAGAAATGAAGTAACTGGAAATAATGGATTTTTAATTCTGAAGAGATTCTAGTTTGTTAACCTCGAATTTTGGTGTTTAGTTGCAGTGGTCTGTGCAGATTTAAACTTCTATTCAGCAAAGTGATATTGTATTTTGACCCCTCGGATGACAGAAGTAATGATAAGATCATTCCTTATGATCTCGAGATCGCATTTGGCTGAGAACACTTGTAAAGTGTCTTGAGCGATAATAGTTGAAGTGAAAATTCACTGTGACCTGAGATACTGCCAAGAAAATATTTTAAGGATCTTAGGGGTTGAATTGAGTCCAAATTGCTATGTAAAGGTCATAATTAGTTTGTAAAACAAGTTAAGCAGGCAGCAAATTTTCCATAGTGATAGTGTAATTTGTCCTGAGAGCTGTTATTGCTTATGCCTATAAATTGTGGAAGTTACTGTGACTGTCGATTGTTACTGCAACACAGGCTTTAGCGTTGGACTTGTATGTATCGGTAAGTGAGGCGATGGAAATGCAGGATTTTGCATAATGCTTTGTTGATTAGTTGGCCTTGTCTCTGGCTCTAGTTTTTGAATGTTAAAATTGCTCAAAGGATTTCGTGAGGATGGGGGGTTGTGCTTCTGGTCCTTAATTTTGCCAATCTCTTGGTAATGCTTAGTTTTAGAATTGAGAGCACCATGACAAAAATTTTAGAAAATCGGTCTTCTTTTATCCTGGCTACGATCCGCAAACTTCAGATAGATAAGGATAGTCGCCTAGTTCTGGCTTTACATCTGGTTTTTGTTTGCACCGCCACGAAATTTCATCATTCTTCATTTATGTCTGTATACGAAAAGAAAAGCCAGAAAATATCAAGTACCTTTTTTCGTCGGTTTGTTTGAGACTTTCCTTCCATGGCCGAGTAATGAATGACCAATGTTGATAACTACTGTCAATTATTAACCAGCTAACTGCTGAGTTATCCGCCAACCGAGTACAGAATTATCACCACGTGAAAACATCCCAAAATACTTCTGCCTCTTTTTCCTTACTCTGATGCGTCCAAATGATAGGTGCCAATTTGTAGGATTTTGATATTTTGTCGCCCAAACGATGCAATGACTAGTCGCCCGAATGATATAATGACTAATGCGCAAATTCGCCCAAATGAAATGCGCCGAAAAAAGGTCACAGTAAGTTATGGTGGATGGTAATAAAGTCACAAAAGTCACAATTTTATGGCAAAAAAGGTTTTGTGATAATCAGTAGGACAAATTATATGTAGACTTTTTGTATATTTTTATTCTGTAAATGCTCTCTGTAAAACAAATACAAAGAATTGAGCAAAATCATATGATTACATCCTATATAAATATTCATGAAGCAAAAAATATTGCGGTGATATACTTGATAATTACTGCAAATGAAAGCTGATTCCTTGCGATGCACCAAAACCAATAACAGAAAATTATTTTTGTGGATGAAACCTTATAATACGTCTGGAATAAAGCCACATGTACTGAAAGTATCGGTAAAGGATATTGTCATGTGAATGTGTCATTTTCATCATTTCAAGGATGTATGTATACAGGAAAAGTAAGCTACAGTTACTTATTCCTTACTTGTCCTAGACAGCAGAGAGGATTAGCGTATCCAGGTGGCCGAGTATGGACAGCAATTATAGGCTTCGAAGAACACCCCATTTTGTAAACAACTTTTTATGTATATAGGGGAATTTCCTCGCTGTAGATAAAACCCTTACTGCTGTCCGTTGCTGAATTTATAAACAATAAGTGACGACAGACAGATCCGCATAACCCTGCCTTTAGGCTGTTATAGATTCGTGTGTACTTAATGCTTATAGGAATTTCACACCATTAGCAATGTATAAATGTGTGTTAGTCAATAGTGTAAAAAAAAAAATTCGATAGCTGGTTACACGAGAGGCAGAAAGTCAAGTGTTTCTACTGTAATAGGTTTAGCTTTGTATTGAAATACGATTCAATGGGAGTCACTTGTCAGGTGTTTGTCAATGCCAAAGATATAGCACTTTCCTTAGGTATGGTGTTAAGATGATCATTATTATTATTATTATTATTATTATTATTATTATTATTATTATTATTATTATTAAGAATGTTTTGAAGTTCAAAACACACATACACATATATAACGGAGTCAGCGTAAGACCTTCCCATGGGGCAAAAAAACAATGTTGAAATTTCGAGAACAAGTCAGTCAGTCCCAAGTGGGCCAATCCGGTTAAATATTTTCACATTTAATGCCATGATATATATACAATGACGTCAATATGCAACTCATGTAATGCCAGTTAATAACTTTATTTAAAATATTTTCTTTTATTGCTTTAATTGGTTATGACTCTTAAGTTATGACTGACTTGATTGTTTTTGTTTGATTACCTGACAGCTTTCCCGGCCAAAAATGTGAATTTTTCCCTGTGACTTTATTACCGGTCACCACAAATGAATGTGACTTTTTTTTCCTGTGACTTTTTATCCTAGCAAAAATTACGACTTTTTTCCTGTGACTTTTCATCCTAGCCAAAATTACGATTTTTTTCTGACTTTTTCCTGTGACTTTTCATCCTAGCCAAAATTACGATTTTTTTCTGACTTTTTCCTGTGACTTTTTATCCTAGCCAAAATTACAATTTTTTTTCTGACTCTTTCCTGTGACTTTTTATCCTAGCCAAAAATTACGACTCTCTTTTCTGTGACTTTATTATTACCGGAAACCGTATAACTAAGTTAAGGGTAAACTATTGAAAATTTAGGGTTTTGAATATGATAAAGTGAGAAAAAATGTAGCTGAATTTCACGTAAGGCTTTAACCATAATGAAAAAATAAGAGATGTTCAAAGAAATTCATTAATCTACACAAGGGCCTTTATCAATAAGAAGTCAAATGTCGAAATTCTCGTTTTGCACACGATTCCCTGTTTAATTTGAACAGTTTTTAGCGTCAGGGTCGTCCAATGCAGAGACAATCATTGCCAAGTATATGCTCAAAGGCGGCCGCGACACTGCAAGATTTGCTTTTGAGAAAGCTCACCACTGAAGCCAATCGCAGTGCCTCGAGGTCTCTTCGTCTTGAGGAGAAGAAAAAAAGTGCAAAAATGTTTCCTTGATCTATATGTACCAAAATAGTCAAATATAAGTCTTAAAGAATACACCATGGCATTTAGAGCCCTGGGAGAGAGAGAGAGAGAGAGAGAGAGAGAGAGAGAGAGATGAAGAATTAACTACCGTATAAACTTAAAATCTGTTATTTGTGGAAACATAGAATTGTGCCTTACTTCCCAAGGAAATATTTCTCAGACAGCAGGAACGTTCTTCATGGACGACTGATTGATTTCTGGAAGGCCAGCGAGTTGTGTACGATTTTTCCTAATTTCATATTTGACTGTATGGGGACAATTATTCTTGAGAGCGACTAATGGCTTAATTGGCTACTTTAATATGACTGTAGTTAAAAATGAGAAATGAAGTGCATTAGGAAGTTATAATTACATTACATATTGTCTGTATATATTCATTTCTTAGAAATATCGAGTGAAATACTTTGTATTTACAAAAAAGAAAGAAAGACGCGTGCTTCTTCGTCCGGAATAAAACCGATAATTTACTATTCACTGGAACCACAATGCTCGTCCGGTAAGAATAATGGCAAAGGACAGTTGAACAATTTTTTTTTTTTTTTTTTTGGACAGGGAAAAGTTTTTTTTCGGTTTTTTAATGAAAGTTCATTATCAGAATACCACAAAACGATGTCCCAGGCTAATGAACATGGCTCTAAATACTTAACGATGCGCACACGGCAAAGACTTTTGTGCCCAAGTTAGATGAGTAACATAATGCTACATCAAGTACCTAGTTTATTTTTAATTTTTGTTCCTACTGCACAAAGCCCCTTTACTACTTACGGAAAATTATCATATCCTATTGGAGGAATGTTTATTCATGCCTTAACAAACATTTGCATTTATGTCCATGTTATTTGTATTTAAAATGCTACTCTTGACGACTTTCTTATTGGTATAAGTTAAGTATATCTTAGTTTAACCAGACCACTGAGCTGATCAACAGCTCTCCTAGAGAGGGCTGGCCCAAAGGATTAGATTTATTTTACGTGGCTAAGAACCAACTGGTTACCTAGCAACGGGACCTACAGCTTATTGTGGAATCCGAACCACATTATGACGAGAAATGAATTTCTATCACCAGAAATAAATTCCTCTAATACTTCATTGGCCGGTTGGAGAGTCGAACGCTGGGCCTACAGCATGCTAGCCGAGAGCTCTACCCAACCCTTCAATGAAGAACTTCCTTTTG
>NC_089782.1:58004584-58039584 GCF_040412425.1 Macrobrachium rosenbergii | reverse complement strand
GCAGGGGTGCGCCCAACACAGATGTTTTGACTCATTGCACCTGCTGCCCGCAGGGGAGGTTTTGGCCTGTAGGAGAGACACCAAGCCAGATTACTTTTGCCTCGAAGGAAAGATCTTTATCAAAAATGGGAGCGCCTTTAATCTTTTTAAACCCTTGTTTTTAAGTCGATAGACAGATGGTCTATCGATCGGCCTGCTGGCAGTAAATGAAACACAACAGAACAACCAACAACAACAATGGAGGGGGAGGAGGCAATTTGCTAGCGAATTCTTGCTAATCATAATACCTCCCCATACTAGATGATGTACATACCTCCTTCGGTGTGTACATCGATATTCAAGAATGAGCGGCAAATGCTTTACGTTACTCTACATTCTGCCTTGCAATGAACTTTACTCCTAAGGGTTTTATGAAGCTGTGACGTTACTTTTAATAACACATTGGGACAATTTTCGTTAACAGAACGCAAAGTGATTTAAACACTTGCAAAAGAATAATTACTTTAGATTTGGTTACCCACTGGTAACTTTATAATGAGACTCGAACAATTGTGAATTAATTAAGATTATAGGACCACGTATATGAGGCTATGGCCAACAAATGAAAAGAAAGGCTATTGTTCAAGAATTAAAATACACGGTTACTTAATTTTAGATAAAATGCATGCGGTTAGTACAATCTGCCTTGAAGAGGCTGTGTAAATGAAAAACAGCGTTTATTTTTGTAAATGACATCCCCTTTTTACACCATATTGTAATGACTATACAAATTCGCATTGATAATTTATCTTCGTTTTAACGTGCTTTGCTCAGCTATCGTTCAACGCGAGCTGAGGGACGACCCACACACCGGGAATTTGACAGTCGTGTGCGGGCGAGAGTATTCGCGAGGTTTTAATTCACTAACCTTAAACTACGCTAATTTTATGCGCGCCCACTGCCCACTCGAGTACTCCATGTTATGACGGGCAAGCAGACAAAAGATGTGGGGTCTTAGGACAAACAGAGATCTTGGAAGGAATGGAAGGGGGAAAAGGGATAATAATAACAAAATGAAAATTACCAAGACGTTATTTAATGAAACTTGACCAAGATATGAAAGGCGGGACACGTCCCTCAGAGCTTACGAAAGGGGCATTTAAATCACAAGGGCAAGAGTTTATGACTCGCGATTCATTAAAATACAGATAACTAAATGACTAAAAGAAAGTAAATGATATTGGCAGAAGAGCTAAGGGAAAAGAGTGAGGGTTTTATTGTGTTAGGCGGGAATTTATTGTCCTTCTTCTATAAATTACGGCCCGGACTATCCTTTCAGTCCCAGGGCGAGAAAAGTGCACCTCGAAGGGCTCGACTCCTTCAGGAGGGGCTGACACGCACGCCCGGTGCCAAGGTATGGGCGCAAGGGGCACTGCCACTCTGTTCTCAATGATTTATACATTGTGTGGGGAATGGTATCCCGTATTTAATTGCCTCTTGTGGTGATAATTTAAGGGAAGATTAATAGAAGGTGATAAGAGATAGAAGTTCCTGAGGAACGGAGGAAGATAGAGGAGGGCCTGACATCCCCTTCTGGATTAGGGGTGCCAAGACCTTCGAAAGATGAAATGGTGGCACAGGTGCCATGGGAGCCTAGAGCTCTTTGTAAATTACCTGAAATGTCCCACGCCCGTGGTAATTTCGCCTCGAGTCTTTCTTAATGGGACAGTCGTCCATGGCCGGGAAGCGGAGGGCCGCGATCGGAGGGCGGCACAGAGTACCACCTGGGCCTGCTGCTGCGACAGCTGACGAGGAGTGTTCCGTGCTGGTTCTACCATAATCCGTCGCAGCTCTTGTAGTTCATCGGCCAAGCGGGAGATATGGCAGAATCCTGACTTGCAATTAGTGCCGGCGACGGGCTGAGGCAGAGAGGAGGCGGTCGGGGGGCGTGAGCGGCTCGCAGGTAACGTTGACCAGCTCAGGCACGGGTTGCGAGGCCGCACCTGCAGGTGAGCTTCGCGGTGGTCGGGAGGAACCGTCTCTCTGACCGACGCTGGTAGCGGTGCCAGGCGGGGAAGAGAGGGGTCCTGAGTTGGATCCCGTGAATGGAGATCGGCGTAGCGCTCTGGCGCTGGCACTAGGGGCAGAGTCAGGCGCTATCATAGGTTTCTTGTGCTCGTCGGTCAGGACGGACGAAGCTTGGCCCTGCTCGGGCATGCAAGTGGCACCGGCAGGAATTTGGCATCTCCAGGAGGGAGATCTGATTGGGGCCCTGGCACTGGCACTGAGGCAGGGCCGGGCACTGGAATTGGATCAGGAACCGATCGAGGGGGCCACTGTACATCGTACTCAGGTGGCACTGGTGGGGACCGCATGTCCTCCTGGTACCCAGGGGCGCCAATCTTGGCTGAGGAAGAAGCGGGGAGAATTACTCGCGCCCGCTGAATGATTCGGGAATGGTGACCCCTAGATTGTCGTGATTTCGGTGGGGACTGAAAGTCCTGTCCCAGGATGACGTCATAGCCTCCGGGGAGATGGCTTGCTACTGCAAGATTGCAAATTTTGATTGGTGAGGTCTTGTGACTCTCAATTGACCGTAGGGAGTATCATTTTAAATTGATTTATTCCCTTGATCGTGACGAGTTTTCGTCTATTGACGATAGTTCCGTAGGGAACTCTGTCCTTTGGATGAGGGAGATTTGTGCGCCCGAGTCCTCAAAAGCAGTGACTCGGCGCGCGGGCTCGCTACCTCGTGGAGGGGCCACGATACAGGCCCTTCGGCGGAGGGCCTAATGACTGGGGATCTGTGACGGCCAAGGCGACGGTGGGAGTATTTTGATTTATTATTGCGTGGGCATTTTGCCCATACGGGAGAATGGCCATAAACCTTGCACGCCGTGCAAAAGGTCTGGCTAAAGTCTTTCCGCTGCCCTGTGGAGGGCGAGGCGAGTTATTTGTCGGTTTTCCGGGAGAGAGGAGCCGGTTTCTTGTTCCGGCACTGTTCGGAGGAATGCCCCATTTTCTTGCAATAATGGCAAGTTAGGGGCTTGCCTGAAAGTTCCCATTTTTGTGGGAATTTCAACCTCCGAGGAGGGACGGGGATTTATCTTCCGCCCATGGATCCTTCTTGAGGGTGGTGGGTTTCCCACATATCTGCTATTCGGCAACACTCGGTGAGTGTTGCTGGGGCTTTTTCCACTATATGGGTGGCGAGGGCAGGAGGGGCGAGCGCAGGAAATGCTCGATTTAAACCGCCGAGTACCTCGGCGGTGTTAGTGGCTCCTTCGAATCGAGCCATTTTGTCAACGCCCGCTCGAATGGTACGCCTAATCGACCAAGTCTGGCCTGCTTCTCTGGGCTGCTCTTTCAACGTCTCCTCCACCGCTGGGGTAATCTCGCACGCCTTCAGAACTGCTTGGCGTACAGCTTCCCCAGTTTCCCGATCGTCTGCGGAAGGGCGTGGTAGGCAACGAGGGCCTTTCCGCCCAGGAATTTAGTGAGAACAAGGGAGAGTTCCGCGGGGAGAGATCGCAGCACTCCAGGACTCGCTCGCCCTTTCAAGCCATACTGGTTTGGACTCGGTCCATTTTGGCATGAACGAGTGAGCTTGGCTGAGGGCACTCATCCCCGCGGCATGGGGGCGGGGGTGGCGGGCTGTCGTTCTAGCATCTGGAGCTCGTGGGCGCGCTGTCGCTCTCGATCTTCCCATTCTCGTTCCTCCCTTTTCTCTTGGGCGATTCTGTCTCTCTCTCCTCTCGTTGTTCTTGGGCAATTCGTTCCCTCTCTCTCTGCACGTTCTTTATCCTTCTCCTGCTCTTGGGCAATTTCTTGCCCTCTCTCTCCTCACGTGGCCTCTCTCTCTCTCTTCACGTTTTCTTGCTCTCTCAGCCTTGGCATCGTCCACTCGCTCTTGAACCCATGCTCTCAGATCTTGCCCCGATAGTCCCATGTCCTTCCCAGCGGACATGTAGAATTTGAAATCCTCGTTTTGTTGGGCTCTGGTATTAGCCATCTTGGAATAATGGGTATAGGATATGTCTGAAAAGACTCAATTGCAGGAATCTGAAACACTTAATTGTTCAGACTGCAGGTGAATGGATCTGTCTGAATACGACAGGTGATTAGTAAGTCTGAGGAGACTTTGTTAAAATTTGATATGTCTTGGAAAGACGTGGTTGTTCTTGGCGAGCGAATTTTTAATATGTGTCTCGGAAGACGTAGTTGGATTTTGTCACGCTCGGACTTGGCCGGCTGTAGCGTGAAGTTAAGGAGTAGTTCTAACGAACTAAAATGATCAGTCCCGTAGGGCTTAGATGTGTGTGAACTACACTGTATAATGTCTCAAAAGGACTTAATTTTGGGTTCCTCTGAAGAGGAATGAGAAATTTCGCCACGTGCGACATAGAATTTTAGGAGTCTCTGAGGACTGGAGTTTGGAGGAATTCACGAGTCTCACTGGAATTTGGAGAAATTCTGCCACATGAGAAATTTAGGAGTCTCTGAGGACTGAATTTGGAGGAATTCTCGCCACATGCGACGTAGAATTTTAGGAGTCTCTGAGGACTTGAAATACGATTCGTCCCTTAGGACTTAGAAATTACTAACGGGAAACCCAAAGAAAAATGTTTGCTGGGAAATGAATGGGGGAGAAAAAAAAATGCTACACACGCGGGCATGGGCGGGGGGGTGGCGTGAAGGACGCCTGACCATCACCGGAGTTATCTTTAGATTCGGGGTGAATGAACCCGTATATTTATACACCGTCTGGGATTCCGGGGAATTTCCCAGTTGTCTGAGAGGATAACAATAATTTTCCCTATAAGCGGAGTTTAAATTTCGCTTTCCTAACACCTAACTCGAATTCTAACTACACTGAGAGAATTGTCAGCAATGCAAGCTGACTTCGTCGTGTCCCACGTGGGAATTTATTCGCGCCTAAATAACAGTTCGCTAATTCGAAATGCGAAGTAAAATTTATCACAGAGGAATTTCTTTCGCACTATTCCTCGAAGCAAGAATATGGCAAGGATTTTAACACAGAGGAATTTTGCACTATTCCTCGAAGCAAAGGATGGTTAGCACTGGTTATTTCCTAACTACCTATCCTGAAAGGCATGCATTAACGAATCTAATATGGCGGTTCTTTTCTCTCAGTGAATACATGCGTCCCTATTTCTAATTCCTAGAACAGTCACGATTGTAAAAAGGTTTTGCTAAGATTAACACATTACTTACGTGGAATTTTCTGGATCTGTGTGCTGGTTTTACACAAAAGGTTCGTAATTGTCTCGTACCCAGCTTAGCTTTGCTAATAGCTGATCTGGCAAGTAGCAAATGCAATAAAGCAACACTAGGGAACTGCAACTGCAAAACGAGATCTATGGCCAGGTCGCCATTTTTACGTTTTTCCGTGGTTTTAGTTTGAAATATGCTCTGTGAGACAGGTAGCAACAATTTAAGGTAATTTAGCCTTGTGATTCTGACTTCCTGGTTACGGGAAAACGTAAAAAAAAAAGGAAAACAAAGGAGAATTTCATATGAGCATAGGGCTCTGGTTACTGAGGGAAATATTACGTAAAACACGTGGGCACATTTAAAGTAGTGTATTTACATAAATGACATTAGTACGGGAAAGAGGAACTCAAGTAGATTGAATGAAACTGGGGAATTCCAGCCACAGTCCGAGAAGCTTTCCACGAAATAGGATCCTCTGAAATGAGAGATATGCACATTATACGCCAGTAATGAAAATAGACAAAAGAATAATGAATTGAAGCTGCACTGAGGGTGCCAAAGGAGTAATAAAGAATTAATACTGCCGATGCAAGAGGCGCACGGACATTAGACAAGGGAGATTTCTGGCTTCTCTTTAAGAAAATATTACGAGACAAAAGCGTGACTGAAATGGGGCTCTTCCAGGGCACTTTACCTTAGCAGATTTTCCGAGGGCGCGAGAAGGCAGTCCGTGGATGACTTGCGATTTCCGAGGGCGAGTTTCTTCCACGTGGTGAGATGCAAGGGCTTCCGTAAAGGGGCAAGGCGATGGGGACTCCTCGAAACCCAAGCAAGGGCGTGTGGGCTCGAGGAATACGGTCGAAGGGCACAAGGAAAAGTATACTTTGGAAAGGGCCACGTGGTTGGGATGCAAGGGCATCGATGGGGCCAGGTGTTGGGGACGTCTTCATTCCATATCTTCCAGCCCGCGTGTGTGTCGAGACCTCGTGGGCTTTTGCTTTTTATCCTCTCCTATGGGGCAGGGGGTGCGCCCAACACAGATGTTTTGACTCTTTGCACCTGCTGCCCGCAGGGGAGGTTTTGGCCTGTAGGAGAGACACCCAAGCCAGATTACTTTTGCCTCGAAGGAAAGATCTTTATCAAAAATGGGAGCGCCTTTAATCTTTTAAACCCTTGTTTTTAAGTCGATAGACAGATCAGATGGTCTATCAATCGCCGGCTGGCAGTAAATGAAACACAACAGAACAACCAACAACAACAAAGGAGGGGGAGGGAGGCAATTTGCTAGCGAATTCTTGCTAATCATAATATATATATATATATATATATATATATATATATATATATATATATATATATATATATATATATATATATATATATATATATATATATATATATATATATATATATATATATATATATATATATATATATATATATATATATATATATATATATATATATATATATATATATATATATATATATATATATATATATATATATATATATATATATATATATATATATATATATATATATATATATATATATATATATATAATATATATATATATATATATATATATATATATATATATATATATATATATATATATATATATATATATATATATATATATATATATATATATATATATATATATATATATATATATATATATATATATATATATATATATATATGTATATATATATATATATATATATATATATATATATATATATATATATATATATATATATATATATATATATATATATATATACATATATATATATATATACACACATATATAATCATTTAAGCAGTTACAATGTCGTATAATATCGAATTCACACTGTTGTTGGCAATATGTGTGATGGGAATTATCACCGAAGGGAATAATAAGTGATAAATTATTCGGTACCACCAGGTCTCAAACCCTTGGCACAGTACCTTCCAACGACTCCAGTCGACGGTCTACCCAATTGTTCGGGACCCGGCGGTACCTGTCCATTAATCACTTATAAATTCTCCTTCGGTGATAATTCCTGTTGAGCATATTCCCGAAGTAGCGTGAATTGGATATTAAACGACATTTTGTAGCTCCATGATTGTATATAAATCACGGTGATGTGACAACAAATTCATATATATATATATATATATATATATATATATATATATATATATATATATATATATATATATATATATATATATATATATATATATATATATATATATATATATATATATATATATATATATATATATATATATTATATATATATATATATATATATATATATATATATATATATATATATATATATATATATATATATATATATATATATATATATATATATATATGTGTGTGTGTGTGTGTGTGTGTGTGTGTGTGTGTGTGTGCATGGGTGTTTCTAACTAGTATTTTACACATTTTAAAATAATGCATACATACATTCACTTTCTTTAATAGTAACTTTCATGTATGTCTGCTTAGAGTACTTTTATTAATTAATTTCCCCAACATCACTATAAACAGCCAAATATAATTCATATATAATGTATGGTGCCAGGAAAAATGCAAATTTCATAGATTTTTCTTAATGACGTTGCCTTCATTCAGAGATTCTTTAAAGTAATTACTTACATACCTCCCTTTTTTTCTCTAATTTGTCTCATTTGTTCCTACTCTTCCGCTTAAAATTATAAATAGACTCAGGTTTGCACACATGCTTCTCCGGTAATGATAATTCGGTTTCTGCTAATGTCTGCACAAATGAAATGCACAATTCTCCTATCAGAAAGAGGAAATTAACATCGTGCAGAAGTGAAGAGGTAAAACAGGATAAAGGTCTACAATCACGGTAACACTGCCATTCACTCAGGTAAGCAAATGAACTCTAATTATCTGAAAGTACTTCTTTTTATTCCTATACGGTGCATTCTGTCCATAAGACCTCGGTAAATGAAGTCAAGTGACCGTGGGTATGAAGGTAACCTTGGGTATTTTCCTCCAGTCACAACCAACTCGCTGCATTCCAGGTGCAATTTATTGACGAGGAAATTGAAGGAAATTAGAAAAAAGAAAAACGTTGTGATCGAATGATAATTCAGCCGACCTTCGGAACTGTAAGCTGGATTTTCTTTAGTCGTGATGTGAAGGAAACAAAATATATGGAAATTTGAACAGTTTCCTGAAAGTTACAAGTGTACATGGCCTGGCCGGAAACATAATTGAGGTCTTATTCAAATATAAGTTGAAACGAAAAAGGGATTTTTCGCCTAGTAACGGAACATAGTGTTTGATTTGAAAAATTTATTGCCCTTGGCGAGAAGCTGGCCTATTTAAGTGCAGTACATTGAAAGAACAATCTGATTAAGCCTCAAATTGAATTATTCCACGGAAAAGAAGACAGATCAGCTGTAAGAAGTTTTGTCAAAATGGCACTCAACCTATTATTCGCACTCAGACCGTTAGTGTCCACCGAAGGATCAATGAATAATTATCCATATCACTTAAGAGTAATCCGGATCTCCACAAGATTATTTATGTCTGAACAACAGTTCTTTAGCACGACGGATTTGTGAAGTTTTTTGTATGTCGCCTTGGTAAAGGATTCAGTTTACCACAGTATTTGGTTTGCAATAAACGGAACTTCTTAAACCCGACCTGACACCCTGTTACTACCAAAAGAACACCTGAAGGTCCCGAACTTGACTTTGATCATATCTGAAATAAAGCCATTGCACGTCGCGCTTTCTATCTGAATTATCCGCAGAGCAATCCAGGAAAATGGACAAGTAGGAGGAACCATGCAACACTCAGTGCTGAATTATTCTGCGGAATAAAAGTATTTATAAATACAAAACAGAAACTTATTGATAACTATAAAATATTACAAATGTTCAACCCTAAAGAAAGGACTCAGAAGATTATTCGTTAACAAACTTATAAAAAATTATATGTAAGAGTACGTGAACAGACCGGGAGAAAATATTTATGCTAAAAGACCAGAAAAAGAAACTGATGAATAAACATCAGAGCTGATTAATGCATGTTGTCATGAGCAAATATCTTTCGCGCCTTTCATTATTACCGAGATAATTACCCAACGTAATTATCTGTCATTGAGCGCTGGGTAAATGAACTCCCATCCCTTAATCAGGTTCATTGGGGAAGAATAATCAGGTAATTGCTGCGTAGATAATTACCTTCTGTAGGAAGTGAGATAAAAGGATAATTTAATTCACTGACTTTCAGAAAATGGAAGAATATTGAGCAACTCATAGACGAAAAGAAATGACGTTCATATATATAATTAGCAGAATCAATGACGGCGAAGCAAAGAGGTGCAGACGAGTTAGCTAGCAAAGATAATCAGAGAAGACATTTACTGAGCAACTTACGAAAGTTATGAAATTATATGATAAATTTTCCACTTGAAAAATAAATTAATATTCATAAGGGAAGATGAAAATATGATACCCAAAGGATAAGAAATATAAAATATAAGAAATATGATAATTTTCTATCTGGGAAAAAATATATGCAGGTAAGAAGCAGATACTGAAAGAAGAAGAATATTACGAGACATTTTATTACCATAAATAGAATTACAGACTCTTGAATCTTGTGTAAAACAGTGGCAGAGAGTTTTCAATACATCTATCAAGATTCTCCAAATCCCATAAGAGAAGTTTGTTAGAACATGCAAAAGAGAGTATGAGGAATATATCAGCAAAGAATGGAATAAAACTGAAAGAACTGTTATCTAATGAATGGAGACAACTAGAAGGAATATAAAATGAGGGATAAAAGACAACTAGAAAAGAATCGGGAGATGAAAAATTGAGAAGAGAAAAGGCAATGAAATGATATGTGGTATATTAAAAAAGGAGTGAATAAGAATGATGAAGAAGGATAAACAGAAGAAAATTAAAAGAATAAGAAAAAATTACGAAAGAAAAAAGATTAAGGCATTTAAGAATCAGAAAAGCTGCACAAAAGAAATCATTTAAAAGAATCGAGGAAGAGGAGACGAAACTGAATCCAGAGAAAGAAAGAAGCGAAGACTAATCAAAGAATATTAATGAAAAAATTAAGAAAAATAGGTAAATATAAAAGGGAATGAAATGAGAGGTGAGGAACGAGACTGAGTTATAAAAGGAACAATTTGAAAGGAAATGAGGCGACAGATTAGAAGAATAGTTGAGAGAGAAGAGATAAAACACACGCAATACTGGTTAAATAATGATCGAGATTGGTTTCTAGCAGAATTTTTCTCCTTCTTGGAACTTTGAATCACCGTTTTTACTAATAATGGAGGGACAATTTCTGATCCTTCTCAAGTATTGTTGTGACGGAAAGAGGCACAGGAGTTCGGAGTGAAACTTACTTCATTCCCAGAATTTGACTGGGCACGCTGACGGAAAACTGCTTACAGGTAAACAGTTAGTGACAGATAAACACGTGACTGCGGGCTAGCTTCAAGATTAACTATGGAAGCTGGCAGCTAAACCAGATTGCGGCATACCATATAATAATATGCAAGTTAGTAGAGATAATTGTATATTAATATAAATAAATTACAAATGCTATATACTGTTTGTATGTATACTTTAATCATTACCTGAGTTATAAAATATGTTACTGTTCCGCTTCCTTACTAGGTAGATGCCTTTCAGAGTGCTGATAAGGTGCTAGGTTGCCGTAGAATAGAATACTGTAAAAATTAATTTGAATTTTACATTAACATTTGCAGGTAAAAGACATAAATATGTTATTGATCCAAATCTTTACTATGTAAATGTCTCGCAGAGCGCAGACAAGGTACTAGACTGCAATTTGCAGTAGATAATTTTGTTACAGATTATGTTTTAATGGAGACTGGATTTGATATCCAATCTTGGACAGAGTGACGGGTGTGCTCAATCGACCCTCCAGGTAAATGTCTCAGTATATCAGTGGAGATCGAGTCCTACTGACCATGTAGTTGGGGTAGTTGGTGTTTTATTTATTTATTTATTTATTTATTTATTTTTTTTTTTTTGCATATGAGGACGAGGTAGGAGCCACTGTATTTGACCGTTGGTGGAGTCTTGTGGGTGTCATTGTATAGAACACAGAGTCACATCTGGAGGCTTCTCAGTGAGTATTGCTTCTTCATATCCCTGTAAGGTTTTATGTAAAGGTAGTACCTCCCGACAACCTTGCAAAGTCTTGAGATCTCTTGTTCGAGTTGGACGTCAGCTTAGGATTATGGTTGGAGGAGGAAGAACTCATCCTGGACCACAGATTATTTTCCTGAATATAATTCCAGCAAATGAGCCACTGAATTTTCCTCTGGATTGGTTTAAGGACAAGGAGGACCCTGGTAGATATGGCTTCCAGCACAGGCTAGGCATCTGGCAATAAGGCAGCCTTGAGGGAGTGATGGATTCTTTCTGCTATGCTGTTGACAGCAGGTTTATTGGTGGTGGTGAAGTGGATTCTTGACAATGGTGGTCCAGTTCTTGAAGATAAAAGCTGGTCCTTAACTGGAGGTTATATCGTCAGGTATGCTAAAGCAGCTGACCCAGCCATTGAGGAGTCCCTTGGCACAAACATGTGCATTTGCTTCTGACATTGGTATTGTATCTGGCCATCATATGGAGTGTTCTGTCGCCATGAAGATGTATCTGAAGTCATCACATAGGCGTATGAGGCTCACTATGTTGACATGCAGGCGACTGAGACAAGGATGGAGTCTTGGAAATTTACTGATGTCAGTTTGCTTGTTTTGTACTTTTGGTTCTGTGCCAAATGAATGCTTGTGTTACCACTTTGGATGCTGTCCCCCAGCAGGGTTGAGAGAGTCTATGGACGAGGTTGAATAACTTCCTCAAAAAAACACTTAACTCAAGGGGCTGAGGGCGGCAGGTGATGGTGGCATCCTGTGTTAATGAAGGCTGTGTCATCCCTCCAAAGATTTGATATGGAGGTGCAATAGGCTCTTATTCAAGGTTTTTTTGAGATGACCAACAGTGAGCTTATTGTATTTTATCCCCAAATGAACTCTGGTCTGTTCTGGATAGTACATCTGCTACTGAGTTTTTCCTGTCTCAAGAACATTGACTTAAAGCTGGTATTGAATAGTAGCAGAATATGCATCCTAGAGTTAGTAAGGGCGAGTATGAGTAGTTGTTGGGCAGTTAGGATGATAAAAGGTTTTGTGTGCTTGGTGTATGGCAAGGACTTCCCTGTCGAAGATGCTATATTTTCTCTTGGCTGGGTTTATTTTTCTACTGAAGAAGAGGGAGGGTTGGGGCTTCTTGCTGACTGCTTGTTCTATTACAGTACCCATGGTGATTTTGCTGGCATCTATGGTTCTCATGAGTTTGACCCAGGGATTTGAGAATACCAGGGTGGTGATGGTTGCTAGGGCATTATTGGTGACTTTGAAGGGGGATTCCAGGTTAGGTCTTCATGCATCTGCTGAGGGTGATAATTTATCAAATGTCTGGCAGAAATTGGTGGTAGTAGTTTACTATTCTTGGGACATCCTGGAGGCCTTTTAATGTAGTTGGAGTCGGGTATTTCCTGACAACTGTTCCTTAGAGGGTAGAGGGTGGGTGCTTTTGCCGAGACTTGATAACACAGGAATTCAATGGTGGAGGCCCTGGTGACAGGTTTGCCAGGATAGACTATAAAAAAGTTATTGCAAAACAGTTATTGCATCTGTTGATCTTAAGGGCTTCAGGATAAGATGAGGCTGTCATCGATATAGTGTATGCAAATGGGAGGTCACCAAGAATGTTGTCCATCTGCCACTGGAACATTGCACCTGAGTTACAGAGGTAGAAGGCACTTTGTGATGTTTTTGGGACATCTTTTTAGTGGACTGGGATTTGAAAATCGACCATCATCAGGTCAAACTTAGAGAATATCCTTGCCCTCTGAATGGAGGAGGTGATGTCTGACACATTAGGGAGTGGAGAGTGATTGAGAATCATTTATAAGTACAGTAGAGTTAACAGGGATACCAGGATCTGTCTTTTTCCATCATGTGGAATAGGCTTATTCACTCCATTCCTTTGAAAGTTGTCTTTGTGGTGACAAGTCTTTCCAGGGGTATATAGTCAACTGCTGAGTAGTCAGAGGTTCCGGTAGCTTTTATGTGGTGGTGTATGCCATGCTTGGCTAGGATCTTGGATGCCTGTTTGACTTCTGGCTAGAAGAAATCTGGAAACTCGTGCAGGAGGGCCTACAGACCTGTGTGACCCACCGAAGAGATGGACAGCTGTTTGGGGCCTGTAGTGATTAATGCATTCTGGATGGAGGCTAGGTCCAAAAGGGGCCAATGACCAACATCCCCTAGCAAACTGAAGTGTCCACAGAAGTCAGCACAAAGCGAGGGTATTTGGGTGTTATCATAGACAATCTCCCACAGGTGTTTCTTCCATAGCAGGTAGAGGGTGAGGGTTTGGTAGCAATATGATAGTATGTGGGCGACAAAGGCAAAAAGGCAACCATTTTGCAGCAGAAGCTGCCCCAGGTTCTTGTGTCCATCTTCTGTTGAAGTGGGGAAGATTGATTTGAAGGTACCCATATCTACCAGGAACTTCCAGGCAGGCAGTGTGGTCAATGATATAGAACCTGTCAGGGTGTGTTACCCAGCATTACTTTTTTTGGGTGCCCACATTATCATTTTTCTCCAGTTAAAGCCAGGACACCAGTTCTCTGTGCCTTTTCTGAAACCTGTGATGGCAGAGAGTTAGGGCCCCCTGTCCTGTTATGACTTGTGAGTATGGTGCTAGCCTAATATTTACCATCTTGTTCTTGGTTGCCCTTGACTTGACAGACACTGCTGGGGGTATGCTGGAACGCTTTGAAGGTCTCTAGCAACTCATCTGCCTTTCTCAGATGATCTACCATTGATATGGCCTCTGCACTGGAGATGTTGGTCTTCCTTCTCAGCGGAACTCATAATGTTGCAGAAGCGGAATTGTATGTTGAGAATGGTGGCAGACTGAGATTGGCGGTGTTTGTGTCTGGTTGTTCATTCTCTGATATCCTATGTGATTTTATTACAAAGATTTTCTCTGATATTCTGTCTTGATATCTTTAGGGGCTAAGCCAAAACTGAGGTGCAATAATTAGTTTTTTAATGGTTTTAGTAAAGTATGGCTATGCCAGGTCTATCAGTCTCCATTGGGATTTAAGCAGATACTATGCTGGGTCTACTGGCCTAATGGAGGAATACCTCTAACTCTCAAGGGAGAGCATAGCCAGATCTTGAGTCTGTGTTGAATCCATTAATGTTTTTTCATAGGTTTTGCATAAATGCCAGGCTGGGTTTACCACATTAGAGGAGGATAACTTAAGTTCCTGAGGGAGATCAAAGCTCAAATTTACATCCCATAATTATTCTATTATTGTGTTATTTTTCGTAGTGGGGTATTGACCGATTGAGTTCATTAATCACTGTGGCAAAAACCATGCTGGTCTATCTCTCACCCTGAGAGGACACCAGTGTAAGGAAGACTCACAAGAGTTTGGAGTGAGACACGCTTGATTCCAGGAAATGACTTCTTTTGGCCAGGCATAAGGACAGAAAACTAAAGACAAATAATTGACTGTTCATGTGGAGGGAAATCTAGTAACAGGTAACATCTAGTGACAGGTAAATTTGTGACTGCAGGGTAGCTTTATGACTTCCTGTCAAACCTGGTGGTTAAAAGAGTTCTGTAATGGAGTCTTTGGAACTTTACAGTTTAAAATTAATGTTCATCTCCATAAGAACTGGTAAAAATTTTCAGGTACAAACTTTACAGGTGTTTTCAGCTGTATCATCCTCAACCAGCAAACTGCAAGCTCCATCGCTTCTTGTATTCCATCTTTGATAAGTCAGATTGTAATTGTATATCAGGAATACTCAGTATCAACACCCATCTCCATTCATAACTTGTTAACAAGTCCATTACTTCTCCCCTGAAAGATCCCATTCTTTGCCACCCCTTCTTATAAGGACATGCATGCGGAAAATGTGTTGGAAATAGATGTTTATAGAAAGTTAAGTATATTTTAGTTTAACCAGACCACTGAGCTGATTAACAGCTCTCCTAGGGCTGGCCCGAAGGATTAGATTTACTTTACGTGGCTAAGAACCAACTGGTTACCTAGCAACGGGACCTACAGCTTATTGTGGAATCCGAACCACATTATAGCGAGAAATGAATTTCTATCACCAGAAATAAATTTCCCTTATTCTTCATTGGCCGGTCGGAGATTCGAACTCGCGGCCAGCAGCTGAGAACGGAACCCGCTCGCCCAACGAGGAACTCAGATGTTTATAGAGAAAACAGAACTGATTGGAAGTAGTTAAAAATAACTGCATGAACTAGTGATGGAATCTGAAGTGTTTGCAAGTGGTTTGAAAGCAGAAAATGTTCAGAGAAAATGTGAGATAAAGTAAATTAGAATTATATAGGTAAACGGAACACAGGAAGGAGGATGAATGAATATTAATATGGATGGAGGAAGAAAGGAAACAACTGATATTATATACTGATATTTTTTAATAAATATTATTGACGATGGGAGTATGAGAAAAGAAGTGAGTCACAGAACAGGCGAAGTAAGGAATGATTAGTTAGAGAATCAGGGTTTCTATGGTAGCCAAGGGTGAAATGTATTAAGAGAAACTTTGAGCCAATTCTTCGTCTTAGAACGAAGTATGGATATGGAAAGAGAATGAAAGTATGAAAGGCTGAGTTATTAAGATGAACTATTTGTGAAGTATACTAGACAGACAACCAATTACAAGAATGAAATACTAATACATAGAAATGGTGAAATGTTAGTATACCCATCAGACTATTATGAAATGATCTGGACAAGTGAGAATACAAAAGAATATAATAAGCTGGTAAAAGGGACAATTTCAGAAGTGTTTAAGAGATGTTAGGAAGACCTACAAAGGCTGGATAGATGTCCTTAAAGAGGTGCAGATATAAAGAGCCTTAATATGCAGAAAGTGTGATTGTCTATGCTCAGTATAGGGGAATAGTTTGGTGTGAGAGTGTGTATGTGTGTGTTTTGTGTGTGTATGTGTGTGTGTGTTTGTGTATGTGTGTAAGGGTTCGACTAGTGGCTGGTGAGCCTTTAGTAACAGTATATGCAGGGTTTAATGCTGCAAAATATTTTTTTATAGGGGGTTCATCCATAATTCACCACGCAAAATTTAGGCTTGGGAAAGATTTATTTAAAATATGTGTGGCTGTATGCATATGTATATATATATATATATATATATATATATATATATATATATATATATATATATATATATATATATATATATATATATATATATATATATATATATATATATATATATATATATATATATATATATAAATATATATATATATATACGTATATTTATATATACAATATACGTAATATATGTATATATATATATATATATATATATATATATATATATATATATATATATATATATATATATATATATATATATATATATATATATATATATATATATATATATATATATATATATATATATATATATATATATATATATATATATATATATATATAACACATATGCAATTCTAATAGCCACAATGCCCTCTTAACTTCTAGAATTCTTTCGCGCTTTTTGGATATGCTTGTAACCGTGACATCCAAACACAAGAAATTGAAGAGACTTGTGGTTTTCCGGTCGCGGGAGACGAACCCGGGTCACCTTAACCACAAGGAGGTCACGTTGCCGACCTGGCTACGAGAAAGATAGAAGTCTGTTACCTGTCGTATATATATATACCTGTTGTTTTCAGACATATTTACTAGAGCTGAATAGACCCATCCTCACCATCGTAGTCAAGTGGGCAATCGTTTTTATTGCTTTTTAGGCTGAAATATATATGTAGAATCTACTGGTCACTTTTACCAGACACATATGTAATTCTAATAGCCACAATGCCCTCTTAACTTCTCGAATTATTCGCGCTTTTTTTGGATATGCTTGTAACTACGAAGCCGTGACATCCAAACACAATTCTCTTCAATTTCTCGTGTTTGGATGTCACGGCTTCCGAAGGAGCCACGAGCGCCACCGAGGAACTAAAAAAATTTAAGTTTTAGAATTTCCTGTGCTATGCCCCTCCTGCCCTTGCCACTTATGTAGTGGAAAAAGCCCCAGCAACCCACACCGAGTGTTGCCGGATAGATGACATGGGAAACTCACCACCCTCAAGAAGGATCCATGGGGCGGAAGATAAACCCCCGTCCCTCCTCGGAGGAGCAAATTCCCACATGAATGGGAACTCAGGCAAGCCCCTAACTTGCCATTATTACAGTGCCGAAGCAAGAAACCGGTGTCTTTCTTTCTCCCGGAAAACAGCCCAATAAGTCGCCTGCGCCCTCCACCGGGGCAGCGCGGAAAGACTTCAGCCAGACCTTTTGCACGACATGCAAGGTTTATGGCCATTCTCCCCCATGGGTGAAATGCCCGAACAATAATATATCTAACACTCCCACCATCGTCTTGGCTGTCACAAATCCCATGTCATTAGGCCCTCCCGCCAAAGGGCCCGTATATGTGACCCCTCCACAGGGCAGCCACCCCGCGAGCAGAGTCACGGCATTCGAGGACTCGGGCGCGCAAATCTCCCTCATCCAAAGGGACAGAGTTCCCTATGGAGCTATCGTCAATAGACAAAAACTCGTCACGACCGAGAGAATAAATCAATTTAAAATGATACTCCCTACGATCCAATTGAGAGTCACAAGACGTCAGCAATCCAAAATTTGCAATCTTGCAGTAGCAGGCCATCTCCCCGGAGGCTATGACATCATCCTGGGACAGGACTTTCAGTCCTCACAGAAATCACGACAATCTAGGGGTCCACATTCCCTGAATCATTTCTCGGGCGCGAGTAATCCTCTCCCGCTTCTCCCTCAGTCAAGACTGGCACCCCCTGGGTACCAGGAGGACGTGCAGTCCCTACCAGTGCCACCTGAGTAAGATGTACAGTGGCCCCCTCGATCGGTTCCCGATACAATTCCAGTGCCCGGCCCTGCCTCAGTGCCAGTGCCAGGGCCCCAATCAGATATCCCTCCCAGAGATGCCAAACTCCTGCCGGTGCCACTTGCATGCACCGAGCAGTGGCAAGCTTCGTCCGTCCTGACTGACGAGCCCAAGAAACCTCTAATAGTGCCTGACTCTGCCCTAGTGCCAGCGCCAGAGCACTACCCCGATCTCCATTCATGGGATCCAACTCAGGACCCCCTCTCTTTGCCCGGCCTGGTACACTCTCAGTGTCGGTAAGAGAGATGGTTCCTCTCAACCACCGCGGAAGTTCGCCTAAAGGTGGTCATTGATATCTGCAAGCCGCTCACGCTGCCCCCGACCGCCTCCTCTCTGCCTCCGCCCATCGCTGATGCAATTGCAAGACAGGATTCTGCCATAACTCCCTTGGCCGATGAACTACAAGAGCTGCGACGGATCATGGTAGAACCAGCATTAAAAACTCCTGCATCAGCTGTCGCAGCAGCAGGCCCAGGTGGCACTCCGTGCCGCCCTCTGGTCTCGGGTCCTCTGCTTCTCCGGCCGAGGACGACTGTCCCATTAAGAAAGGTTCGAGGCGAAATTACCACTGGTGTGGGAATTTCCAGGTAATTTACAAAGAGCTCTAGAGCTCCCCGGCACCTGTGCCACCATTTTATTTTTCGAAGGTCTTGGCACCTCTAATCCAGACGTGGATGTCAGGCCCTCCAGTATCTTCTTCCGTTCCTTAGGAACTTCTATCTCTTATCATTTCTTATTTTAATCCTTTTCTTAAATTATCCCCACAAGAGGCAATTAAGTACGGGATACCATTCCCCACAAATGTATAAATCATTAAGAATAACAGAGTGAGAAGTAGCACACCGTTGCACCCATACCTTGGCACAGGGCATGCGTGTCAGCTCTTCCTGAAGGAGTCGCACCCTTCTGGTGCACTTTTCTCGCCCCGGGACTGAAGTGATAGTCCAGGCCGTAATTTATAGGCGGAGGACGATAAATTCCCGCCTAACACAATAAAACCCTCACCCTTTTCCCTTAGCTCTACTGCCAATATCATTTACCCTCTTTTAGTTATTTATTTATCTTTCCTTTTATGAATTCGAATCATAGACTCTTGTCCTTGTGATTTTAAATGCCCCTTTCGTAAGCTCCGAGAGACATGTTCCGCCCTTCACATGCGGTCACGTTTTCATTCGTAACAACCAGAAGATTTTTCATTTTGATATTATTATTATTATTATTTTTTTTCTCTTTTTCATCTTCCCTTCCTTCTAAGAACTCTGTTTGTCCTAGACCCCACGTCTTTTGTCTGCTCACCCGGTCATAACATTGAGTGTCTTTTTATAGCCCCTACCTGAGTGTTAGCATAGTTTAAAGTTAGCGAATTAAAACTCGCGAATACTCTCGCTCGCATACAACTGTCAAAATACCTCAGTTTGAGGGTCGGCCATCAACTATCGAAGTTGGTAATGCGTTGAACTATTAGCTAAGCAATTACCAATGCGAATATGTATAGTCATTACAATATCACGTAAAGGGAATGTCATTTACAAAAATAAACGCTGTTTTATCATTTATACAGCCTCTTCAAGGCAGACTGTACTAACCGCATGCATTTAGAGGATATCTAAAATTAAGTAACCATGTATTTTAATTCTTGAACAATAACCTTTCTTTTCATTTGTTTGCCATAACCTCATATACTTGGTCTTATAATCCTAATTAATTCACATTGTTCGAGTCACTTTATAAAGTTATCAATGTGTAACCAAATCCAAACTTATGTCCTGTTAAAGTAATTTGTTCCAGTATGGTATCCACAGTAGTGACACAGAGTTTTATAAATACCTTAGTAGTAAAGTCCATTGCAAGGCAAAATGTAGAGTAACGTAAAGCATTTGCTGCTTATCCTTGTATATCGATGTTCACACCCGAATGAAGGTGTGTACATCATCTTGTGTGGTGAGCTATTATAATTAGCAAGAACTCACTAGCAAATTGCTTCCTTCTTTCTTTTGTTTTCATTTACTGTCTGCCGATCGATATTTTGCACGGTCAGAATACAAGGGATTAAAACCGACTGTAGGCCACTCCCTTTAAGTAGGCAATCCCTTTTTGAGGCAAAAGTGAATCTGTCTGGCTGCTTCTTTTCAGACCAGCTGAACATGACTCAACTCCCTATGTGTTGGACGTGCCCCCTGCCCCATAAGAGGAGATAGAAGCAAAAAACAGACCAAGGTTCGGTCTCAGATGTGCGCTGGACGAGAGTGTGTGAGGAAGTCCCCAAACCACCGCCATGCCCTGGCCCAACGATGCCCTTAGCTCCTAACCACATGGCCTTTAAAGTATACTTTTCTTCTGTGCACTCCGGCCACCAACCATGTGTTCCCTTGGATGCTGGCCTGACCTATTACCCACTCCGTTTGCTTGGCTTTTCGTGAAGTCCCCAACGTCTTGCCCTTTACGTCGAAGCCCCTTCATCATACCACGTGGGAGATCGACCTCACACTCAGAAATCTCAAGTCACCCACGGACCGCCTTCTGCGTTGGAACCAAATCTGCCTTACGGTAAAAGTGCCCTGGAAAGACATCCATTCAGTCATGCTTTTCCTCGTAACATTTACTTAATTTGAGTGCCAGTAATCACCGAATCTCTTGTCAAATGTCCGTGCTCCTCGAGTGTCACCAGTGCTAAGCTATTATTAATTCATCGAAGCCCCTTTGCACCCTCAGTGCCGCTTCGAATTCATGATTCTTTTGTCTATTTTCATTACTGGTGTATAATGCGCATATCTCTCATTTCAGAGGGGCCCTATATCATGGAAGCTCCTTGGACTGTGTCTGGAATCCCCCAGTTTCATTCATCCCGTAGGAATCCCCTTCAGGATCATTAATCTACTTGCATTCCTCTTTCCCGTACTAATGTTATTTATGTAAATACACTCCTGCAAGTTTGCCCACGTGTTTATGTAATATTTTCCTCAGTAGTAAGAGCTTTACGCTCATATGTAATTCCCCCTTTTTCCTTTTGTTTTATGTTTCCCTGGCTGCCATGAAGTCGGAATCACAAGGCTAAATTATCTGAAATTGTTGCTACCTGTCTCACAGAGAATATTTCAAACTAGATTGCCAGGAAAAACATAAATATATATACAGTACATATATATATATATATATATATATATATATATATATATATATATATATATATATATATATATATATATATATATATATATATATATATATATATATATATATATATATATATATGTGTGTATGTGTGTGTGTGTGTGTGTGTATAATGACAGGAGTGCAGGGAATGGGAAGTATGAAATATGGTAGTAAATATGCAATCTATCTCACCCTAATCTCCCTCGCCATTTCTGTGCCATTTTTCAGTGTTAATGGAATGATTGCGATGCTTACTGATCCCTTTGATGAATTACATTCTGGTTTTGAAATGCATTTTCCTCTTTTTCAGAAATGAAAAGTGGATGAAGGTTGCAAATTAAAAGTCCCATTAAATTTTTTTTTCATGGTTTCTGTAGTTACTGTCTTTGGATTTACTAATAGCACCGAAATCACTAAATACAAATGATAAGAAGTAAACAAACACCAGTTCATTTAATAAACCATTTAGGGAGTTACAACCAACAGTGTGCCTAGTCGACTGCCTTTAGCTTTTCATCCAATCCCACTGGGCTTTTCCCACTTTGCTTTCCAAGTTCTTTAGCTTTACCATATTCCCCCCTTGCATCTCTCATTTAAGAAGAAATTGTTCAAGCGAGACTCATGAAGAAATGAAATAGCGAATTGCTGCTCATGTTAGACTGCCTTATGACAAAAGGTGAAAATTACAATTTTTAGTTAAATGCCTTGTAGTGATAAGTGTGAGGGGAGTCATAGAATATATATATATATATATATATATATATATATATATATATATATATATATATATATATATACATATATATATATATATATATATATATATATATATATATATATATATATATATATATATATATATATATATATATATATATATATATATATATATATATATATATATATATATATATATACATATACATATATATATATATATATATATATATATATATATATATATATATATATATATATATATATATATATATATATATATATATATATATATATATATATATATATATATATATATATATATATATATATATATATATATATATATATATATATATATATATATATATATATATATATATATATATATATATATATATATATATATATATATATATATATATATATATATATATATATATATATATATATATATATATATATATATATATATATATATATATATATATATTATATATATATATATATATATATATATATATATATATATATATATATATATATATATATATATATATATATATATATATATATATATATATATATATATATATATATATATATATATATATATATATATATATATATATATATAATATATATATATATATATATATCTTGTATATAAAGATATATATATCTTATATATAAAAGTGAACGTTAGTATGTTGTATACTAGTTTGTTGGTATGTATGTAACTTTTGTGCTATAGAAATCTGAACCACTTTGTGATCCAGACAAAATTTAACACATGGCCATCATTTGACCCAACTTAGATAATAGGGTAGGTTTCAAACTCATAACCCTGACCCCTTCCCTTCCCCCCATCCCCCTTCCCCCTTCCCTTTGTAACTTATGTGGTAAATAAATACTATGGGTTTACCATACCTCATTTCATGTACTCGAGACCATACAA
Organism: Macrobrachium rosenbergii; assembly: GCF_040412425.1. NCBI lineage: Eukaryota > Metazoa > Arthropoda > Malacostraca > Decapoda > Palaemonidae > Macrobrachium > Macrobrachium rosenbergii. The sequence goes on along the minus strand of NC_089782.1, from coordinate 58,016,426 downwards.
ATATATTATTGAAGATGCTTTTCAGTCACCACAGTAATACCTGGATAAAAGGGACAGTCACTACAGTAACACCTGGATAAAAGGGACAGACAGTAAAGTAATACCTGGATAAAAGGGACAGTCACTACAGTAACACCTGGGTAAAATGGACAGACAGTAAAGTAATAAATGGATAAAAGGACAGTCACTACAGTAATACCTGGATAAAAGGGACAGACAGCACAGTAACATTTAGATAAAAGGGACAGTCACTACAGTAATACCTGGATAAAAGGGACAGACAGCTCACTAATATCTGGATAAAAGGAACAGAAAGCACAGTAATATCTGGATAAAAGGGACACTCACCTCCGTCATACCTAGATAAAAGGGACCATCACCACCATAATACCTGGATAAAAGGGACAGTCACAACCATAATAGGTGGATAAAATGGACAGTCATCACAGTATTACCTGGATAAAAGGGACAGACAGAACAGTAATACCTGGATAGGAGAGAAAGTTACTGCAGTAATATCTGGATAAAAGGGAAAGTTACCACAGTAATACCTGGATAAAAGGGACAGTTACCACAGTAATACCTGGATAAATGGGACAGTTACCACAGTAATACCTAAATAAAAGGGACAAAGTGAACAGTAATACCTGGTTAAAGGTGTGAGACCATTCAGTAATACCTGGATAACAGGGACAGTCATCACAGTAATTTCTGGATAAAAAGGACAGTCACCACAGTAATAACTACCAGTTCACCCTTGTAGAACTGTCATTCTGTCAACACGAACTCCTCCTCCTCGCCCTCCCTCCCCCTTCCCCCTTTCTCCTTCCCTGTTCCATCCTCCTCCCCCTCCCCTTTCCCTTTTCCTCCTCCTACACGTAGACTGTCATTCAGTTTTCCCGGGTAATGCCGGGTTGGTCAGCTGGTATTCAATAAAAGTAAATGATATTTACACATACCTCTGAATTCTAAACATAATGAAATATTTCATAATGATTCCGACAAATTACTTAAAAAACTGTATAAAACAAGGAATTTTGTTGCAGTTTTAGTTTTTACTTGTTTTAATTGATTGTTGTTTTTCATATTATATAAAAACATTCCCAAACTAATCAATATCCGGACTATTAAAAAAGAAATAGGATCTGGACGATATCAAGTATCGTGAGAGTACAGTACGTATACCACTCACCGTTTCAGTAATCAGCAGGTTTCAAATGATCGTTCTCCAGTGACTGGGATCTAGAATTCGGGCGAGGTTGCCACACCAGAAGTAGCGAGATCCACCCGGCGCTTTCCAGTGGGTCTTTTGACAGTAGAGGACTAGGAAATAAATCAATTAAGGTTCCAGTATTTCATTAATATGGAACAAAGATATGAAATTTCGATTATCTTTGTTTAATAAATTTAACCGAAACAATTAAATGGGTTTATCTGTACTTAAAAAACTAATTACATAAATGAACAAAAAAATGAAAAATGGATACAGCAAAAACTTACCACGTAATTCATCGATCACTGATCGCCTCTATTGAAGTTCATGTATTTTCCACTTTAGAAAATGATGGTGCAGAGTTGACAATTTTTTTTTACACAAGGACATTGCATTATACTGATAACTTCAGTTAATTACAATAATTGATATCTAAGGAAAAGCTGTAGTGACGGGAATGATGAAGATATATAAGATTATACGAAATAATAAAGGTTTTTAGGACAATATTACTTCGGAAAGTTTATGCGAGATTCTGGAAGGTGTTGGTAGATTTCATATTCACGTTATTCTGCTTTGAATGCATTTTATTTATTTACATTATACCTTCATTCCCTTCTGTTTTCTTCCTATTAAGGTTTAGCTTGATCATGTATCGTAATCTAATGTAGCCTTTTAACGGAATAGAATATATAGCAAAAAATTAAAGAAAGTATGATGTATTTCTTGCCGAAACTAATACTGGCATTTTTTATTGCTTTGTTAAATGCTATCCATAAAGTTTTATCGCTTTCGTTGAATACATTCGAACGCTTTTACAATGATTTATTGTATTTTCAGATTACCGTTCAAAAATGAATGGGTCAAGGAAAAGAGTGCTTTTAAATCTTTTATGGGTATAATCCTTTTAATTTGAACTCTCTCTCTCTCTCTCTCTCTCTCTCTCTCTCTCTCTCTCTCTCTCTCTCTCTCTCTCTCTCTCTCTCTCACATGCGGGCATACGCACACAGAAAATGATATACACGACGATAAATATCAGGGATATTTGGACTATTAGAAAAAATTATAGTGTCTTTTTATTCGACGGCGAGGTGAATCAAATGACGTTATAGACAGAAGAAAAGACGAAAAAGGAAAATCAGTATTGCAACGCCAAGGAAAGTTAATAGATGACTCTTACTAACCAGACAGGAATAAAGTTGCGGAACTCTTAAAACTATTAATGAATGAATTGAGAGGTATGTGGAAATATCATATACATCAATAAGACTTGATATTTCTTATACATCAATTAGACATTATATTTCAAATGTCATAGAAACATCTTGAAAACCTGAGCTGTGTATAAATTGTGAAAACGTATTGCTAATGCTCTTCTCCTTTCCTATCCGTCGTGTTTTGCTTCAGTTATTAACCTCTAAAATCTTTACAACTCTTAATGGTACAGGAAAAAGGACTATTACATAACTCACACGGTTATCTATATACTGCCTGAGAATTACACATCCGTCCTCTGTATAATGTCATGTTCATAAGCGGACAAGCCATTCTCCGGATACCCCATGAGAACCCCTCACGATAAGAGCCAAGTGGAGGTAACTTGCACAACTTTAAGACTTGTGTATCCGGAGTGGAGGTAAGTGGAGGTAACTTGCACAACTTTAATCCAAGTCTTAAAGTTGTGCAAGTTACCTCCACTTGGCTCTTATCATGAGGGTGTGGAGGTAACTTGCACAACTTTAAGACTTGGATTTCTTGAATCCACCCGAATGAGATGAAATCTTGATTTTTTAGTTAGCAATGTTTTATTTTTCCCTGGAGAAAATCTTTTACTTTTTGTATTCAAGAACCTTTGTTCTGCTCAGTACTTAAAATAATAGCAATTATGATGATGGCTCTATTCCAATTTTAGAAACTGCATGTAACAAAAGAAATCTTACATAAAATAAAATCTTGACGGATGAAAATTGAGTTTTTTATACTAAGACAATGAATAAAACTTTCTTGAATTTCATGCATTGTGAAAGAAGAAGAAATATTACAAAGGCTCTGAAATGAAGGCCTGTATTCTTTCGCCCTATAAGAAACTAAATAGTCACTAAACTGGGCTTCAGTGCGTATTATGGATCGCTGAACTGATTACCTTCTTCAGAGGGCCAGTTTATGAACACGAATTGGTGGGAAGAATTATGAATTTAAAAAAAAGCGCACAAGTGCAAAATCACAAACTTGAAAGTCAGTCAGAGGACCAAAATGTCTATGATGAATATTTTGGTTATGAAATGTTTATGCTAACCCTTAATGTAGCTCTATTGTCCACCTTCCAGTGAATCTCATTTCCAAAGCTATAGTAATGAAGAGGCTTCTCTAGTTCGACCGCTTGATACTTCAAGAGTCTCACCATAAGTAAGGGAAAAATCCTTATGAAAAACCTTTCATTAAATAATGCGGTATCTCTGATGATGGCATTGCCTCTCTTTCAGACAACCTAGGAACAGTTTTCATACCTTGATGCTTTGCGACGTTTCACGGGGTATGAACTGGATCCCCTGAACTACTTTATCACTGTATCTCTGAGTAACCGAAACCCTACGTAAATATAAGTAAGATGCTGTGGTAACTCTCCGATGTGTGTGCAGTTGTCTGCGGTTTTCCTGTGTTGTCTTAATTGCCTTGAACATCCCACACCAATTCCGCCGCAGCGCAGAGCAAATGCATCCTTTACTGGAGTCAAAGAAGGGAAGTCTCCCATTTACGCACTCGTTAACTGTGCAGTTCATCTGCAATTCCTCTTTTCTACTATAGTCTAACACTGCACATAGACCGATAAACTAAAAACTTAGTTACATTGCTGCCTAGGAATGCAATAACCCTGGTGTTTTTACCAAGCCAAGATACTCTGAAAGACTCGTGAGGATCTCCTCATGACCAATCTCTTTGTGTTCGAGTGACGCAGTGCGTAAATGGCTTACGTTTGTTGAAGACAAAATTTATTTATTACGTACAAGAGAAAATGCCTGGGTAATCTCCTAAACTAATTTTTGCATGAAGCGTGTTTTCTAAATGCAGCTAACCTGAATGTTTTATAAAAATGGTAATATTTTTCCCGAGGTCCAGATCATAATCCCCAAGAGTTACAAATGCTGAATCCTAAAGGCATCATCTCAGCAATCAAAATCCTTAATCCCGCCCCCCAAGTCTCACTTCAGTTCGTCTTCGAAATTTCCAGCTTCACCCTTCTTCTTTTCTGAACCACTGCTTGATAACAATGGAATGGTAATTAGTATACTGTTTTCCCAACTATTATCTCGTCATGATACTCTGCTTATATATAGTCCTCCGTATTATGCCGAGATTATATTTCGAAATTTCTTTTTCAGCGATTTGACTCATTATCACTGCAAAGTTTATCGATTAATTGCTGACTACTGTTCAAGATTCCACATCTGGAGAGACAGTGGCCCACACACTATGAATTACTTTATCATCGCCACGCTGCAAAGCTATCAATGCTACTTAGGCAAACGTAATTCCGATGAATATTAACAGTTCAATTATCCATACATTAAGATTGCCACCCAAATAAGAATTTATTCATTGCAAATTATTGTTTTTGTTCTTTTGTATATTTATCTCGTCTTCCTTTCATGTACATAAAACTCTTGTTTTCTCTCATCTCATCAGCAGGTAGTTCTTTTCTTCAGTATACTCTCATTTCCACGTTCTGATCATCATCTTTTCTAGGGAACTAGAGAATGTTTTCGGATATAATAAAAACCCATCACCACAACTTTTCCCAAGATTGAAGGGCATTATAATTCTAATTCCCTGTGGATACTCATCTTAATATTCACAGTAATAAAATTTCTCTTAATACATTTTCTTTAAGGCAGATGCTCGCAATGATTAAATTTCACTTGGGTTACTTTATTATCCCTTGGGCTATAAAGTTATCGTATGAATACAAGATTTCCGTAAGATGTTCGAGTATCATGTCATATTTTCCATATTTCTGTTTGAGGTAATTGCTGACTAACTTTTTATGTTTACACAGCTTTGCTTCGCTGTCACTAAATCTAAAAGTTGATTGAAATTCATTTCTTTTCACCTCTGAGTTAATGTACATTCATTTATTTCCTTTGATAATCAATTAATTACCTTACGTATTCATTTTATTTTCTCAACCTTCAGTTAAGTAAGCGCTTCAAGATCCACACAGGGTAATTGTCTCCGCGCAATGACCAGACAATTCTTCCACACTCTTTTCTAATGACCCTGATTATGAGGTGGGCGATCACTTACCAGGTGCTCAATTACAGATAATTACGTTGGGTAATTATGTTGGTTATGATGAAGGACGTGAAAGATATTTGCTCTTGACAATATTCGTTCATCAGTTCAGAATTTTGTTAATTGGTTTCCTTTTCTTTTTGCTGTGATATAGTAACCTTCAGAGGAAATTGTTATTTATGATCTTTTATTATACATATTTTCTCTTGGTCCTTTCACATGCTCTTATACGTACATTTTTGTCCTTGGTTTGTTATCGACCACTCTTCTTACTCTTACTCCATCAGTGGATACATATATATATTTTAGGGATGAATACTTTTATCTCTCAAAAACTAGGGTCAAAATGAATGGTTTTATGTTATATGTGCGTATATATAATTATATATATATATATATATATATATATATATATATATATATATATATATATATATATATATATATATATATATATATATATATATATATATATATATACTGTATATACATATACATATATGTAAATCGTTGCATGTGTGCATCATGTGTGCTTGTGTGCGTGTGTCTCTACGTTCATATTTGCAATGATTTGATGTTATATATATATATATATATATATATATATATATATATATATATATATATATATATATATATATATATATATATATATATATATATATATATATGTATATATATATATATATCTATATATATATATATATATATATATATATATATATATATATATATATATATATATATATATATATATATATATATATATATATATATATGTGTGTGTGTGTGTGTGTGTGTGTGTGTGTGTGTGAGTTTGTGTGTATATGTACATGTAAATAAATACGTACACATATGTATATATACATATATATATATAGATATATATATATATATAATTATATATATATATATATATATATATATATATATATATATATATATATATATATATATATATATATATATATATAATATATATTTATATATACATATTATTATTATTATTATTATTATTATTATTATTATTATTATTATTATTATTATTATTATTATTATTATTATTATTATTATTATTATTATTCAGAAGATGACACCTATTCATATGAACAAGCTCACAGAGGCATTGACTTTAATTTCAAGCTTCCAAAGATTGCAGTGTTCATTAGAAAGAAGTAAGGAGGTAAAGGGAAACCTAGAAAGAAGGGATCCCACTTATTAAAAAAGAAAAAATAAACCAATAAATTGATAAATAGATAAAAATGTATTAAGTTGCATTGCATCTTAACTTGAGCTTCTGAAGTTCCAATTACGCGACATCCTCTGGGAGGCTGTTCCACAGTCCAACCGTGTGAGGAATAAAGGACCTCTGGAACTGAGGAGTTTGAAAGCGAGGCACATTTGCTTCATAATGGTGCTGCTGTTCAACAAATCTGTTTACTCTCGGCAGGTAAAGGGGATCAGGGATCAATATATATATATATATATATATATATATATATATATATATATATATATATATATATATATATATATATATATATATATATATATATGAATGTCTTTTCCTGTAATACTACAGTGTAATATGAAAATAAGAAGGCCCATAAAACACTATTTAAACTTGTTGAAGCCATATATTTCGGGCACTTGTTTCTGTGCCCCTGTTCACTGTTAGAATATGGACAGGTGGAAGAAGTTACAATGGTATATATACAAAAACATGAAGGTGTGGCCTTAGGCCTCCGATGTTAAAAAAATTGGCGTTTCTTAAGAAGGAGGAGATTGACCAAATTCCCTAGTGGTTTTTGGGCCTCATTAGCTCCCGTTTGGCGATGGATCTGGCGGTCGCGTTTCTTGGTCATCTTCTTCAAAAGGGTGCGAGGATTAAGGTGTCAATGGCGTCCGATTTCAATGTCCTCCTGACAGGTTCATATTGTTGGTTTTGATTGATGATAGCAGATTCCAGCATCTTTCTTTTGTACGGACAGCTACTCTTGAAAACCAACTCCGCCCCTCCAGTTAATGACATGCCCTGTATTTCTAATATGTAGGAAAATTCCCGAACTCTCGAAGCGTAACGTACTGATCTTTTGTGCTCTGTTATTCTTTGCGAGGCGATCTACCTGTCTCGCCTACATAAATGTCATGACAATTACTACACGGTATCTTGTAAACTCCGGCTTCTTCCCTTTTTGTTATTTAAGTATACGTTAACAAGCGAACTCCCGATGGATTTGGGATAATGGAAAATGAAAGGATTATCAGAACTGAGTTGCTCGGTGGCCTTTTGGATGTTTTCATCGTATGGAAGCTTTATTTTGTTGTTACAAAATCTATTTGTCTGTTGTGAGTGGGACCTCTGTAGTATATTTTATTTGCTTTATTAATAGCCCTCTCGATAATGTGTGGTGGATAGAGCAGTTGCGTTAGGTGTTGGCGGATCGTGTTAAATTCTTGATCAGGTACTCATTTGAACATATCCTAAGTCCTCTGAGGAATAAGGTTGCACCCTACCATGATTTTACAGAGACGTCGTGGTAAAAAGAAATGAATGTAAAAGGAGACAGCAAGGTGGGTTTTCTATATACTGTAAATGCATACCTGTTCTGTTTTCTTATGATCAGTACATCTAGGAAATGGCAGTTTTCGTCCTTTTCCCATTCTGTTTTAAATTTTATGGTCGGAACTAGCTTAATTTAGCCTATTAAAAATTCCTTAAAGTCCCCAGCTATTGTAATAAAGAAAGTAAATAATATCATCTAAATATCTAAGCCAGATCATGTTATGGGGTTTGATAACGACAAAAGTTCTGTTTAAAAATATTCCATGTACAAGTTTGCTAGAAGGGGTGATGGGGACTTCCATGCTAAGCCAAATTTTGTTTGTAAAAATTACCATTTTAAAAGAAAACACGTTGTTAGTTACACAGAGGTTGATAAGTTTTAAAGTTTTATCTATATAAATAGAAAATGGTCTTCATATGGTTGTAACTTCCTCTCTAAGAAAAAACAACACGTAAAAATCGGGACTTTGGTAAATAATGATAAAGCGTCTGGAGCAAATGATGTTGTTAGGCGTCGATTCATAAAATTTACTAAAGTCCCGATTGCCGACGTGTTGTTTTTCTTAGAGAGGAAGTTACAACCATATGAAGACCATTTTCCTCTTGGCATAGATAAAACTTCTTAAAACTTATCAACCTAAAAATGTGTAACTAACAACGTGTTTTCTTTCAATGGTAATTTTTACAAACAAAAATTTGGCTGTAGCATGGAAGTCCCCTATCACCCCTTCTAGCAAACTTGTACATGGAATATTTTTGAAACAGAACTTTTGTCGTCTATCAAACCCCATAACATGATCTGGCTTAGATACGTAGATGATATCGATTTTACTTTCTGGGACAATAGCTGGGGGACTTTAAGGAATTTTTTAATAGGCTAAATTCGCTAGTTCCGACCATAAAATTTAAAACAGAATGGGAAAAGGACGGAAAACTGCCGTTCCTAGATGTACTGATCATAAGAAAACAGAACAGGTATGCATTTACAGTATATAGAAACCCACCTTCGCTGTCTCCTACATTCATTTTTAAGCTACCACGACGTCTCCGTAAAAATCATGGTAGGGGTGCAACCTATTCCTCAGAGGACTTAGGATATGTTCAAATGAGTACCTGGATCAAGAATTTAACACGATCCGCCAACACCTAACGCAACTGCTCTATCCACCACACATTATCGAGAGGGCTATTAATAAAGCAAATAAAATATACTACAGAGGTCCCACTCACAACAGACAAATAGATTTCAACAACAAAATAAAGCTTCCATACGATGAAAACATCCAAAAGGCCAATTCGAGCAACTCAGTTCTGATAATCCTTTCATTTTCCATTATCCCAAATCCATCGGGAGTTCGCTCGTTAACGATACTTAAACAAAAAAAGGAAGAAGCCGGAGTTTACAAGATACCGTGTAGTAATTGTCATGACATTTATGTAGGCGAGACAGGTAGATCGCTCTCGCAAAGAATAACAGAGCACAAAAGATCAGTACGTTACGCTTCGGAGAGTTCGGGAATTTTCCTACATATTAGAAATACAGGGCATGTCATTAACTGGAGTGGGGGCGGAGTTGGTTTTCAAGAGTAGCTGTCCGTACAAAAGAAAGATGCTGGAATCTGCTATCATCAATCAAACCAACAATATGAACCTGTCAGGAGGACATTGAAATCGGACGCCATTGACACCTTTAATCCTCGCACCCCTTTTGAAGAAGATGACCCAAGAAACGCGACCGCCAGATCCATCGCCAAACGGAGCTAATGAGGCCCAAAACCACTAGGGAATTTGGTCAATCTCCTCCTTCTTAAGAAACGCCACCTCCTTAACATCGGAGGCCTAAGGCCACACCTTCATGTTTTTGTATATATACCATTGTAACTTTCCACCTGTCCATATTCTACCAGTGAACAGGGGCACAGAAACAAGTGCCCGAAATATATGGCTTCAACGTTTAAATAGTGTTTTATGGGCCTTCTTATTTTCATATATATATATATATATATATATATATATATATATATAAATATATATATATATATATATATATATATATATATATATATATGTATATATATATATATATATATATATATATATATATATATATATATATATATATATATATATATAAATAAATATATATATATATATATATATATATATATATATATATATAAATATATATATATATATATATATATATATATATATATATATATATATATATATATATATATATATATATATATATATATATATATATATATATATATATATATATAAATATATATATATATATATATATATATATATATATATATATATACAGGGAGCAGGAGCAGAACAAACATGGCGACGTACTATAATTTATTTCGACGCGTTTCTCATTCAGCTGAATGCATCATCATGGTTCTGTACAATAAATAACAACCAATAAAAATATATAAATTTGCCAGTTATCTAAAAAATCGTTTATACACTATTTAAAATGAAAACCAATAATTCACATATACGTAAAAGTACACTAAAGACTGACAAAGTTGCACAGAAAATTAAAAGCACATATGTTGATCAAAAGTTCAGATACAAATAAAAATAAGAAAAAGATACAAAAAAATTATGAAGTTAAGAAATATTTGAGGAGCGCTGGGGGTGGACCTACCTTGGCAAGAGATAAACGAAAACTAAAAGAATGTAAACAAAAACGACAGGTTAAGAAAGGTAGAAGGGCGTGGAGGCGGACTGGGTGTTCAACTGTGGAACAGTTGTTTGATGAAGAGACTCTCGAGGCTCAATAATTCGTTTGGGATGGAGCTTTGACCCACAATAATGAAATTGTCATATGTAATGGGAACTTTACATTTTTTCCGATTCACATGGCTCAAAATACATGAAAACCAAAACTGGAAAGGGACTAAGTTTAATCTCATCCATCTTTTGCTTGCCAAATAAAGTGCTGCATGTTAAGTATATCATCCCAAACCTAATTAAAATTCCAGGAGTCTTGTCATTTGCAAATATATATTTTACTGTTAATTATCTATCGTTGATATTCAAGCAGATACTATTTAATACGAAAAAATAAATAAAATGCACTGCCAGATAAATACATTAGATTTATTGGTTTAGAACTGGAAGAATAACCTACGGATTTTCATGTTGCATTTATATGATTGTATGGTAAATATATTTTACCATAGGATATCAGACTTAATTATCCATGAACCTTCTATACATAAATGCATGGGTTAAGGGGCTCGTCTTTTAATGAAATAAAGTTTACTACAGTATATTTAATTCGTATTTCAGATGAGAGGAAAAAACTACCTTCAAGGAACCAAAAAAGAATTTTCCTCGATCTCCGGATCTGAAGCCAATAATCTAAGTTTCGCAGAGAATCAGGGATCATAAAGATCAGGATCTCCGGTGATTCTTTCTTCTGCTGCAGGAGTTGACCTGAACTCCCTTTGCCCCCTCTTACCCTACCCTCCTCCTCCTCCTCCTTAGACCCCTTTCCCTAATTCCTTTTTGGCCTCTTTCAGTCTTTCGCTTTCTTGGCATTCCTTGGGAAATTGTATAAAGCTGGTCGATCTGAAATTCACTTTAAAGTTTTATGTAAAAGAAAACTGTTGTGCCGGCTTTGTCTGTCCGTCAGCACTTTTCTGTCCACCTCAGATCTTAAAAACTATTGAGGCTAGATAAATAAATTGGTATGTTGATCATCCACCTCCAATCATCAAACATACCAAATTGCAGCCCTCTAGCCTGAG
>NC_089782.1:57987084-57999584 GCF_040412425.1 Macrobrachium rosenbergii | reverse complement strand
TGTGTATTCTCTGTGAACACCCTATGTGTATTCTTGACCTACGAGACTTAAAAACCAGTGTCTTCTAAAAGACATCATCAGTTGGATAGAGAGGGCCGTTAGAGCCAGACCACCCTCTCTCTCTCTCTCTCTCTCTCTCTCTCTCTCTCTCTCTCTCTCTCTCTCTCTCTCTCTCTCTCTCTCTCTCTCTCTCTCTCCCATTATATATAATGGGAATAACAGAAAAGTGTCTGTAAAAGCTCTGTTAAACTCACCCCAGGAGTGTGTTAATTTTGTAGAAGGTGATCAGGAATATTATTTTGTGCAAGTGTTGAAGAGGAGATATATATTGGTGTAATGTTTACAAAAGGTAATGTGGTGAATGTTGGGTTTTGTTAATTGATATTCTTGGTAAAAGAAAATTGTTGTGTTTGAATAAGTCTTACAAAGACGTGAGTCTAACTTTTCTTTTTATAGGGAAAGTTATATAAATGATTGATGTAATTTTTAAACACATTATTGGTGATTGTGGTATTTTCATTTTTGTGTAACGCATTCTTATATGTCTCTGCTATCATATTATTGTGATTTTGTTGTTGACGTGTTTTGCTGGTGATTTCTTAGCACTTTGTTAGTGCCTACCTGTTATAGAGATTTTTGGAGAATGTTATGTGGATTTCAATCAGTAATATTTTGGTGACTGTTTGTAATTCTTGAACCAGGTAAAAGCTTGGCACTTTAGTGATAGCTAATAGTTTGATTCTTATATAACCAGATTGTTTTCTTGATAAAGCAAAGTTTTGTGAATTAAACTTGATTAAGAGATACTTAAATCTTACACTGTTGTCAATAAATGGTAAATTTTTTGAGATTGTGAACTTTACATATAACTTTTGAACTTAGAAATAAACCTGTTTGTTTAAAGTTTTAAAACAGTGTTTCATTTTGATCACTAGTACTTACAGACATTAATGAGTGTGTATAAGGTAAGTGATGCATCTGTTTGTTCACCTGAGACTTATCTAGGTAAAATAGAACCAGAGAGACAGCTACAGTGCTGGTTGAAGTGAAACCCATATTCCACTAATCTGGATATTACTTAATAATTGTTATCTCATCCATAACTTGATAAAGTTACATTGATTTTCTCCAGTGATAAGTAAGTTTATGGGATCATTGTACCTTTAGAGATTCAGTCAAAGCTTTGTTATGAGGTTTCAAGTATCTGGTCGATGTGAGGTAACTTTTAGTATTATCATTTGTACAACAGATTTGTTGGCCTATTTGTGTAATAACCAGGTGCTTGATCACTGTAATAATATATATATATATATATATATATATATATATATATATATATATATATATATATATATACATATATATCAGTAAGGATATATATAATACAAAACCATATAAACAGCAATTAAAACACAATTTTTTACTGGGAAATGTTTTGAGCAGTACTCTCACTGTTATCAACCTACAAAATTAAAATGACAACATTACAATTTTCTTATAATAAAGTTCAAAAATAATACAGTAAAGTTACTATGAAAATAAAAATACGGTTAAAAGATGGCTAATCAAAATAAATAAAAGAATAAAATAAAATAAAGCAAAATACAAAAAAATTTAAAAATTTAAGTCGCAAAAACGGAGTCGCTGAATGGGTCCATGTCAAGGGTTAGCGTCCTGGTGGCACTTATTCATTGATCACTTATATAAATTCCCCTTCGGTGATAATTCTCCATCGGAGATATTCTCGAGGTACCGTGAATTTGATATTAAGCGACATTTGTAGCTTCATGATTGTATATAAATCACGGTGTGATAAAAAATTTCATAATAAGAGCTGCGTATTCCAAACGTACCAACGAACTACCATGGCGGAGGTGGGTCATTGCCAAGGCTAAGTACAATTTCCCCACTCACGACTAGAAAAAACAGTACAGCAGACTCGGTAATGATTTATACCTCTCTTGATGGTGCGGTGGTAACGTCTACTGGAGTCGCTGAATGGGTCCATGTCAAGGGTTCGTGTCCCGGAGGTACTTATTCATTTATCACTTATATAAATTCACCTTCGGTGATAATTCACCATCGGAGATATTCTCGAGGTACCGTGCATCTGATATTAAACGACATTTGTAGCTTCATGATTGTAAATAAATCACGGTGTGATAAAAAATTTCATGATAAGAGCTGCGTGTTCCAAACGTACCAACGAACTATCATGGCGGAGGTGGGTCATTGCCGAGGCTAAGTACAATTTCCCCGCTCACAACAGGAAAAAACAGTACAGCAGACTTGGCAATGATTTATACCTCTCTTGATGGCGCGGTGGTAACGTCCACTGGATTCGCTGAATGGGTCCATGTCAAGGGTTCGTGTCCTGGTGGTACTTATTCATTTATCACTGATATAAATTCCCCTTCGGTGATAATTCTCCATCGGAGATATTCTCGAGGTAGCGTAAATCTGATATTAAGCGACATTTGTAGCTTCATGATTGTATATAAATCACGGTGTGATAAAAAATTTCATAATAAGAGCTGCGTGTTCCAAACGCATCAACGAACTATCATGGCGGAGGTGGGTCATTGCCGAGGCTAAGTACAATTTCCTGCTCACAATGGGAAAAAAACAGTACAGCAGACTTGGTAATGATTTATACCTCTTGATGGCGGTGGTAACGTCCACTGGAGTCGCTGAATGGGTCCATGTCAAGGGTTCGCGTCCTGGTGGTACTTATTCATTTATCACTTATATAAATTCCTTCGTGATAATTCTCCATCGGAGATATTCTCGAGGTAGCGTGAATTTGATATTAAGCGACATTTATAGCTTCATGATCGTATATAAATCACGGTGTGATAAAAAGTTTCCTAATAAGAGCTGCGTGTTCCAAACGTACCAACGAACTATCATGGCGGAGGTGGGTCATTGCCGAGGCTAAGTACAATTTCCCTGCTCACGACGGGAAAAAACAGTACAGCACACTCAGTAATGATTCATACCTCTCTTGATGGCACTGTGGTAACGTCCACTGGAGTCGCTGAATGGGTCCATGTCAAGGGTTCGCGTCCTGGTGGTACTTATTCATTTATCACTTATATAAATTCCCCTTCGGTGATAATTCTCCATCGGAGATATTCTCGAGGTAGCGTGAATTTGATATTAAGCGACATTTGTAGCTTCATGATTATATATATATATATATATATATATATATATATATATATATATATATATATATATATATATATATATATATATATATATATATATATATATATATATATATATATATATATATATATATATATATATTTGATGCACTCACAATGAAGATGAAGGAAAAGAGAGAGAGGAAACAGAGTTCTTAATTTAATTAAGAACTCTATTTCCTTTTTCTCTGGTTTTTTCGTGATTCACATGAATGATAGGAGAAATATAGATATATAGGAAATAGAGTTCTTAATTTAATTAAGAACTCTATTTCCTTTCCTCTGGTTTCTCCTTCATCTTCATTGTGGAGTGCATCGTAAATATTTTATCTTCGTGATTGAGAAGAATACAACTATATATATATATATATATATATATATATATATATATATATATATATATATATATATATATATATATATATATATATATATATATATATATATATATATATATATATATATATATATATATATATATATATATATATATTGTAAAGATTAGTCTAAAATACGCTATGAAAGCTAAATATATATATTATATAATATATATATATATATATATATATTTATATATGGCCGCCTTTCTAGATAGGCCGATAGATAGGCCTCTGTCTATTTTGAACCTGTGAGAGGTAGTGAATTCTGGTTCAGGTTAGTTTCAACCAGTAGAAGTCTGGGTTTATGAGAGACGCTCAGAAGCTGTAATTTGCCTGGGGCAGTAAACTGGCTTGCGCCGTTTTCTTTGGTATAGAAGCGTGATCCGGCCAGGACATCGCTCCCCTTCCCTCTACTCCCATCCAGAAGCAATAAAAGGTCAAGGCGAGAGAAGCTCGCTCTCACACACAGTCACTAGTTTAAGCCAAGAGGTCACAAGTGCAGACCTCGCCCCCTGCCCTTCTTTCCCTTGTCGCCACATGGAATTTAACTGCCCTTTGCTCCGTACCCCCACCCACATGGCCATCAAAGATTGCAAGTCCCCAAGTGAGCGGAAACTTAACTGCTGCCTTTCATCATCACAAGGGCGCCCTTTTCTGCCCCAACCTACGACTTGAAAGCAGTTCCTTGGTGAGTGAGGCCCTTTGTCAATGCACACACGTGGACCCTGGCAGAAGACGCTGCTGGACGCCGACGTCAGCCTTACGCCTCTACAATGTGGTAAAGTACCTAGAACGAGTTGCTTAGTCACATTACGTTCGCCCTTGTGCAGTTATTAAACTTCTGGGTCTATAACTTGGTATTCCCTGATGCTTCTTGGTTCAATCCCGGCCCACGTGTTCACTGCCTCCTTGCTCTGAATCACAAGTAACGCCTCAGGGAAGTCCTTGGCGCCCTCAGCGCACACCCGAGTAATTCATTCGCCAAATTCCAGCATTAGATTTGTAACCTGGGTCCTCATATCGTTTCAGAAGGACGATCATAGCAGAATTCTCCTTGGTCCGTGTTCCTGGCATTCCCAAGCTCCCCCCACCTCGTCCGGGAGGACTTCTGCAGCAGCAATTTAACGTGCTTCAATTCATTTTCCCTTTGATCTTGTGTGTTATGAGAATATACCTATTTTTGTATCCACGTGCTTCACGCACTTCCCTTTGAGAAAGAGCCCTCCGCTCCTTGTACCACTCCTTTTAGTTTGTGTTTTATATGTCCTGGTTATCTTGCAAGGCCATTTTAGAGTAAAGTAATAAATGTGGAGTCATAAGAACCACCTGCACCAGGAAACACACACACACACACACACACACACATGCACATATACATATATATATATATATATATATATATATATATATATATATATATATATATATATATATATATATATATATATATATATATATATATATATATATATATATATATATATATATATATATAGGCTTTATGGCATTTCCATTGTTAAATTTTGTAACAGCGTTGTGTTGCCACTTATTTATTTTACCTGCTCTCCTGTGTTTTTGTGTTGTTGGTGCGAGGCGACGTTTGGCACCAGCTGTTTTCAGTGGCAGTTAAGGTTAGCCCAGCAGCAGAGCAACATATTGTTAGCGGCAGATGATGGTTTCATGTCAGTCACTGAAGACCGACGAGATGATCGTCTTTAGCAGGTAGAGATGGCTTGTTCAGCAGGTGATGGCTATCTGGTGACAGCCGTATTTCACTGAGGATTATGTTAGTTGAATTCCCGAGGACGAGATGGTGGCTTAACCGCGGCCTCCAGTGTGGAGGAAACATTCTTCCGTAGCAACTATGCAGTTGTTGCATCGACTTTGTGATGAGCCGTTGTCAAGTATTTTACAGGAGACGTTCCTTTTTGCCTTCCTGTGTAGGTGTAAAACAATGTTACGGCAGCATTTGATGGTCATTCTCGAGGACTTTTGATTGTGGTCTCAACATGTTTTTTTTTTTTTTTCTATATTTTTTATGGTGTTTTTGAGCAAGTGTTCCTCTGATTATCCAATTATCTTATATGTAGTTATTAATGGTATTGATGAGCTGTGTATGGCTCATGTTGCCCTCATGCTGTATGTTTGGAGTTGGGCAAGTGTATGGCCCTGTTAATTTAGCTATATGTTTTATTTATGGATGGCGGTGGGCAAGTGTATGGTCCTGTTAATCTAGCTATATGTTTTATTTATGGATGGTATTGGGCGAGTGTATGGCCCTGTTAATTTAGCTATATGTTTTGTTTATGGATGGTGGTGGGCAAGTGTATGGCCCTGTTAATCTAGATATGTTTTATTTATGTATGGCATTGGGCAAGTGTATGGCCCTGTTAATTTAGCTATGTTTTATTTATGGGTGGTGGTGGGCAAGTATATGGCCCTGTTAATCTAGATATGTTTTATTTATGGGTGGCACAGGCATGTGTATGGCCCTGTTAACTGATTTACATGTTTTATTTATGATTGTTAATTTGGTTAATGACATGCATTGTTTATGATGGTACAGGACGAGTATATGGTCCTGGTGGTGTGATTGTAAGGTGATTTATTATTTCATTTCTATTACTGATTCTCAGCTGTTTCTTTACTTTTCATTTTTATTATATTTTGGCTAATTCCTTAACTGACTTGTATAAAATGTAAATTAACCCGTGCAATCATTTTTAAGGTATTTTGGTTGTATCTTTGGCTCCCACTTCCTTGATTTCTCATTGGACTTCCTGATCACCTCAGTCCCAGTCAGATTATCTAAAGAACCCGAGAGAACTGTAAAGGACGGTTTGTTACTAAATATATATATATATATATATATATATATATATATATATATATATATATATATATATATATATATATATATATATATATATACACACACACACACACACACACACACACACACACATATATATATATATATATATATATATATATATATATATATATATATATATATATATATATATATATATATATATATTAATATAAATATTCCCTGTTCAACCTTTCTTCCTTGATTTAGTAGAGATATAAAATAAAAAAAAACGAAGCTTTCTCTTTGTAAAGCGTTTTAGGGAGGGAAGCAAGCAAGCAGGGTTGTTTTTCCACAAGCACCAACCGTCAGAAGGTCTGTAGAAAGTTGTTTAGAGGCGTATTCGACAGGGTAGGTTTTGCTAGGACCACCCTTAGCTGGATTGTACCTTAAGCTCACTTTTCTATGGCCTTTGTACTGGCGAGTTTTTGTCATTGTTTCAGATGCTACCTGCGACCCAGCCAAGGCAGTCTAGGGGAGGAGTTTTTGAAGCATGCAAGCAACCACGCCATTTTGACCCAGCTCGGCAGTCTGGAGGCATCCTTCATAGAGACAACCTGTATCAAGCGTCTCTCATAGCCTCCCCTTTGTTCTTCCCTCCTTTGTTGAACAGCCTGGAAAATTGCCATTTCAACAGACCCAGGGTTTCTGATGGAATTGATCGCTGCATTATCTATTCCAGTGGTAAGTCTGAAGATGACAATTACTCCCACTTCTTTCCTTTAGTCCTCACACTATTCTTTTATGTTTCAAGTTTCCCTTCTCTCTTAAAAAGTCACTGATTAAGGAAAATCCTAGTAAAACCATATCCCATTTATGAAGTCAGATATATGAAGTACAATTATTGTCGCCTAATGAAATTCCATAAATTATCCTCCATGTTGTTAACATAATATTCTTGATCTAAGTTTCATCCCTTGCAGTCAATTAATGATCAGTGAGATGTCTTTGATACCGAATTGTTATCTGGATATGTCTCTTTCAGAATTGGGCATGTCTTGGAACCTGGCCAGAATCTTGTTTGAAGAAAGATTAGCATACCACTGCCCTCTCTTCACTCGTTTGGAATTGCTTTTAAATGTGTCACTAGAGGCCCCCAGCTGCTGTGTCATCCATTAATTCATGTTGAAATATCTTGTATCCAAAGTGGGATAAGTTGGAGCTGTTATTAGCTCCCATAAGATCCCAGTTAACTTTAATTTTTTGGTTGAAGTAGTTGTTTGATTAATATTGTTGATTTAATGCATGTGTCCAGAATAAATCGATATATTCAGTAACCTAGTCTCAACTGGTGACCGATCTAATTATGTTAATTATCTGTCTTTTTGTTGGTAACTTTCAGCTTTAATTGAAAGGATTGTGTGGGTCTTAGGTAAAGCAAGGATATATAAATAACTGTATTAATAATTAAACTCATCACGAATGACCCACATAACAATATATATATATATATATATATATATATATATATATATATATATATATATATATATATATATATATATATATATATATATATATATATATATATATATATATATATATATATATATATATATATATATATATATATATATATATATATATATATATATATATATATATATATATATATATATATATATATATATATATATATATATATATATATATATATATATATATATATATATATATATATATATATATATATATATATATATATATATATATATATATATATATATATATATATATATATATATATATATATATATATATATATATATATATATATATATATATATATATATATATATATATATATATATATATATATATATATATATATATATATATATATATATATATATATATATATATATATATATATATATATATATATATATATATATATATATATATATATATATATATATATATATATATATATATATATATATATATATATATATATATATATATATATATATATATATATATATATATATATATATATATATATATATATATATATATATATATATATATATATTTACGGACATAAGGAGGAACATCAACACTGCTGAATGTGTGAAAGAAAACCGAAATAGGAAATAATATCTTGAAAAATTAAATCTAATAAATGGTGCCTAAACATAGTTCAGAAGATTACACGGAGTCTCTTTTTATTTCTAATTTTCTTGGCAACTTTATTCTCGCAAGCAGTCACCTGACGTTCACAAAACCCTCGATATGGAAGTGATTTTCCCTGTAAGACAGAAGAAGATTAGGTGCAAAATTCCTTTTGTCTTCCCAGCGCTTCTTTCTAGGTCTGGCTCAAAATTCGTAGAACTGTCCGAGTTCCGGTTAGAGTCCGCCTACCGACTCTGCAGGTTAAGAGAGATTTGATTTCAAAATCATTAAAGCAACCTATTGTTCACTACTTGATTCCTTCTCTTAAAAGATAATAAATATTACTTTTCTCTATTCTGTAATGAAATGTCAAAATTTAAATATTATAATATCAGCGGCTTTACTAATAATCCTTTCATTCATACCTTTCTTTATTGCTTAATAAATATTCGTTTTATGTGTATCTGTTATGACCGTTTTATTTCTATCAACTTTTCGATATTCCTCGTTTTTATTTGTATTTGGTACTGTTTCCAATTTTCTATTTTTAGGAAATGCTAAAACAGATTAGGCATTTTTAGACTGCTCCTAACCTTTTTACAATCACAGAAGTTAATTGCTTTAGCGAGTTTTAGAGTGAGGTGTAAAGGCTGTAAGATAATATTTACAAAAAATTATGAAGCCGTGCTTCAGATTGCTCTAAAAAATTGCTCGTCTATTTGAATGGAAAAGTTTTCATAATGCTCTCGCAAAAGCTTTTTTTCCAACATTTTAAACCAACAAATAACACATTAATTACATTACACGGTTTCAGCGGAAAGTATAGAAGGCGATTTCGAATTCTAAATACTGAGAGAGAGAGAGAGAGAGAGAGAGAGAGAGAGAGAGAGAGAGAGAGAGAGAGAGAGAGAGTAGCTACAAATAACGGGAAGCGAGACGAGACGGCGCATAAAGAAAATGTTTGGCTTTTGCACCGAAATGAATATTTTATTAAATGGAGTATTTTGATGGAACGAACGACTGGAGCAAATAGAGAAAAATAAATAACAGTTAGCTGGAGAGAAAACAGAATGTTGTCATTTTAATATTATATTATTCTAATTGGAGGTACGCATCTCTTGCTATTTGCAGGAGATTTTTTATAAATGGTAGTCCTCAGGGATATAAGAAAAATAACGCGTAATGAATTGCATTCAAATGCCTCAAGCTGAGTTGTGAAAGAGTAGTTTATTTGCTATTGTATTCAAAGCCTTGTGAAAAACGTCGGACATAAAAAAAAAATATTCATAAACACCAAAAAAACTTCCATCCAATCAAATCCTGAAAAGAGAAATAAATGTTATGTGGAATTGGAAAACTAAAATATTTTCGATTAATAAAAGTAAGAAAGAAAAAGAAACCCGTCAAAAAAAAGAAGAAAACACAAATAAATTTAATAAATGCATAGAAACCTTCCCTAAATTTCTTCATATATAAAAAACCATGTGGTCTTCGCACAGATGGAATCAAACAAAGAGGACAAGAAAGTAGGTCTGATGCGCTGTGGGCCATAAAAAAACACCTTTGAGAAATGATAAGAATTATTTGCTTAAACAAGATATCATTTATTTTGTTTTGCAGTTTTTATTTTTCTTTGATTTATTCAGTTTTACCTCTAGTGTAAGTGATTATCGGGGGATGTGTTTGGAAGGTAAATAAAGATGAAATATGCTAAGGTTAAGAAAGAGAACTAGTAGAATTTGTCTGCCTAAAAATATAGTACGGAATATTTTTCATTCGCCAATTAGTCTTTATGCCATTTATCATAACTTATTCGCAATGAGTTTGTTGCTAATTTTTTCGTGTTGCCAAGAGCATAAAGCTTTTATCTACGTTCACATTTAGTCTTTCAATGACTGAACGTCATTAATAATATTCTCTTCTCGGATCTTTCCTAGACAGTGACCCCCAAGGGTTTTAACCCAGTATGTATCCACCTTCGCGACGTGTTTAGTACAAGTCCGTTGGCGACTACCGTAAAAACATAAACAAAAGACTAAATATCATAAAGATAATGACCCCCAAGAAATATTAGTCCCAGATAACAACCCCCGAAAACCCTTGGGGTGACTTTTTTTTTTTTTGATGAGCCAGAAATGTCATTAGAATTTTATTGTGTGAACTCTGTTCCTTTGTAGTTATCCTACTTGAAATCTGAAGATGTCAGCTTCTTGTGAACATCTCTGTAAAGTTTTGACTCTATTTCTCACACCAATCAAATTATTTTTTCAGATATGGACATTCAGATTTTACTCTGACAAAGTACAAATACAGGAAAGAGATTTTCCATCTCTGGGAAAATTTCATTTTCGATTTTTGAGTTCGTTTTCTACGAGAAGGACACATAGGAGTTTTTTTTAAATGCTATACATCTCTCTCTCTCTCTCTCTCTCTCTCTCTCTCTCTCTCTCGTTCAACTATATCAGTATACAAGGGCTAGAAGGGCACCAGGAAAAATGAAGAGGAATTGCAATGTAATGGATGGCGAGCAGTTGCTGTATAAGGAATAATAAATTACTGTTATGAATAATGAATGATCGCTACAATTCAAGCATATCTTGCCCATGGAGCACTGTCTTAATTTCTTAGCATTCGAGGTCATCGGCTGTTCCCTGACGTTGACAAGTTTATAACTTTGACGTTACCCTCTTGGTTGCAAATGTATAAATCAATTTAATTAAGTGTTTGATGTATTTTTGTATTTTATCAACTGTGATCATGTTTCTTAGTTTAGTATTGTGTGTGAATTCTTCCCGTCTTCATAAATGCGCTTTGCATCAAGATTTGTGATTTACTACTTAACTCAAAGGAGCGAGTTTATAATTTGAGGATAGGCACTGGTTTTAAGAGACAGATACATTCAACATTCTTCAATAGACCTTGAAATAAGGAGGAAAGAACACTTTTAAGCTAGTAATTTTACCAATGTAATTTTCCTAAAAAAATCTTTTCCTAGGAAGCAAAAGTTATAAATATATGTTTGGTGGTAATTCCACTTCATAATTCCTCAGCAGCCCTTGGTATTTTTCATAGCATAATACCTTTGCCATGCTTCTGTAACATAATAATGTTTGTGCAAAACTGCATTTTTTGAAATATGACCAAAGAAGGAAAATTTACTTTACGTTCCTTTCATGAGAACATAAAAAAAGTACTCTTAAATTTTTTTTTACAAAAGTTTTTTTATGTTGAAGTCTTCCCACACACACCTTTTAATCACTGACCTTAACACTGAAATGAACACAAACAAGTTTCCTTGAGCATTTCCCAGTTGCTTGATTATTCGAATCAAGCGTAAATGATCGTTTGGGCTATACAAAATAAGTGACTCGGATCCGTCTTTACCCTCGGTAAACTTAACCGCCAAAACTGTTTACACATCTTAAATATCGAAAGGATAAGGAAAAGATGAAAACAACTATTCACACACTGTACAAGCTAAAAATAAAAAGTTGAAATCTTTTCTAAAACAATTATTATTATTATTATTATTATTATTATTATTATTATTATTATTATTATTATTATTTATTATTATTATTATTATTATTATTATTATTATTACCAATATTTTTTGTGTTTAAGATAATTAATTGTCCGCAATAAAATTTTATAACTTTGAGTGTATTGTTTTGGGTCATCTTTCAGGATAACCGCAGCCAAACTATATAGTACTGCAAAGAATGTAATATGGCTTATACTGAGAATGTACAGTATTTGTTACTATCCAAGGGAAAATATTATAGGTTCATTTTTAAACTTTTGACATCAGATGCGCAGAAGTGTATAACCAAAGATTCTAAACTCGGCAATAATAAAACTAACGTTGAGCAGAAGAGAAGATTAAATATTGCTTGTGAATGATAAAATAGTTATTTTTCATTC
>NC_089782.1:57979584-57984584 GCF_040412425.1 Macrobrachium rosenbergii | reverse complement strand
AACCAATCACGTTGCAACGTTACCCCAACATTACATTTCACCCAGGTGGAGAATTTGGGGGATACATAAACTCAGTTACATGTATTCCTTTTGCTCAACTGTTTTATAACCGTTTCCTATTCGTTGTAGCTTGTGCCTACAACGTTCTTCCAGTACTTTTCCGTTCACAAATATATTGACGTCTCTTCGCAACATGATTTTACCATAAATAACTTACAAAATTACTTTAAATTTGTCGGCAGACACCTGAAGCATGTATATGGGGTAGGAGGAGAAGGGTCTTGCAGGACGTTTCGTTACCACTTTCTCTCAGTGACGTTAACAGAAACCTTTTTTTACATATTTTGTAAGCCCTGTGGTTTGCACGCGCAGCGCAATATTACCGCTTGCCAGAGCATACGAGCCTGCCAGATTATTTTAAAAAATGCGGATAAGGCGCGCAGCGTTTTTCCGCTACCCCAAAACTGAAAGCAGAAATACACTTTTAGCACCCCCAACTTCATCCTTCCTACCCTGTTCCGGTGCAGTTCACCGGCACAGTTCACTCACTCTTCAACCCAGCATGATGACGGTGTACCCCCGGAACCTCCCGCTCCTCTGAGCCTGTAACCAAGTGCAATTTGCCTCTTACCTGTGTCAATTGCTACCTTAGTTATAAGGACTACATTGTACCGGGGACAACTATTGTATCTGATTGCTGGAGAGCTTATAACTGCCTGAGGGACGAAGGCTACGTGCACTTAACCGTCAATCACTCCATGAACTTTGTGGACCCAGTAACTGGTGCGCATACAAATACTATTGAGAGGAGGTGGAGGGAACTTCGTGAGACGACGCCTAGGTACGGCCGTAGGAGGCACAACTTGTCGGGTACTTGGCAGTAGCCCATTTTAAAATCCACTTTGATGACCCAAAGACGAGGCTCCACACGTTTGTAAAGGCGGCGGCTGAATTGTACCCTCCACCCTTTAAGGTAAGGTTCCTAAACTATCTTCTTTATTAGTAGGTAGTTAGGTCACCTGTGTTTTTGGTGTTATTAGGTTTTAGTGCTTTTCATGTAGGAGCGTTATTATTTTTTGGGTAACTGTTATTTACCGCCATGTTTCTACATAACAGTCCTACGTCACTTTACCAACTTGTACCTTTTGTGCGGTACCTCTCCTTCCCCCCCCCCTCTCCCCGCTGAACATATGGCTCCCTAGTGGTGACGTAACCCAAGATGGCGGATTTGTTTACCGTTTACGTTTCTTCGCCCCGATGGCAAGCAACGTTTAGTGTGCAGTTGAGGTAGCCTGTGGCAGTTGACGTTTTTCAGTGTTGCTTTGCTTGCTTTGCATGAGTTTAGGGTAATGTTTTGCCCGTCGGCTGCAGCTAAACTGTAATTTACCCTTGAGCTGTATGCGCCAGTGCAAGGGACCCACGGTACCGGTGTGCAGTCTTCGAGGGTCAATTACGCTTTAGTTACAGCCGACCGACAAAATTTTACTTGAAATTCTTGTTCAGCAGGTCAAGTTCTATAGAAAAACGTCAACTGCCATAGGCTACCTCACTGCGGACAGCGGGCTTAGAATTACCTAAGTGTGCTTTTCCCATACCCTCCTTGCTGGCTTTCTTGGCTTGCTTGCAGGTACAGCTGGGGCTGGGGCCCACCAACCCCCCAATGCGAATGCGATCGGCTGTTCCAAAGGGAGACAGAGATCTCCGTGACTTCATCTGGAGCGGAAGCTCCGCGATTCTCCTTTCGCCGCTGGTGGTGACGATCGCCGATGGACAGCCGATCATATTGTGGGCTCCTGTAACAATTATGAGAGGTTCGTGTGTTTGCTAGTAGTCAATTATATAGCCAGCCCTGTCCCTTATACTTACTCTCTAATTTCCATTTCTTTTAAACTTTTAACCTATTCCTCCACGAAACAGTCTTCCCTTTGTCCAAATCTTGCCTGTATCCCCTGCCTTGCCAATCACGTACGTTGAATTCGAGTAACGATCCCGATAAACAATCATTTATCCCTCCACCAGTGCAATTCAAGGGCTATTTCAGTTATTTAAGTTAAGTGTTAAACGTGGTAGTTAACTTTGGGCATGTATAATTACGTGTTCATCATTAACGCGCACACAGCTCCAATCCGCAGATCATATTTACGGGCTTTCCTCAAAAGCACCTTCTATGATACGTTATGTTTTGTATTTAAGAACGTGATTCCCGTAATCTTCTGTAAGATTCCATTTCCTTAGTGTGAGAAGGGCTAACGCAACGTCTCTTCCAGGAGGCGAGATACACGTGGCGCGGTCGCAATCCTGCTTCGATACCTCGCCTGCCACCCAAATTGAAATTATACCTGGTCGTAGTTCAGAGAAGTTCCCGTTGTGGCCAACATTTTTTTTGAAGTATTCCTCCATCCTGGAATACCATCATATACATTAATAATTCACGTAATCAGGGCAGACTGAATGCAATTATTACCATGTAACTGATTATTGCAGATTGGCCTAATTTTATCCAATTGCTTGTTGCCAATCCATGTCATTATTGCTACTTGTGCCCTGTTTTGAATCTGCCCCTCGGTGATGTTGTATACTGTCTAAATGTTAAATGGCTAATCTTAATTTGCTAAGTTTCTATAAATAAACCACTGTAAATTGGCAAAGAATTCTAAATTCCAATATGACGACCTTCCACCCTAAATTATAACTCCAGGAAAATTCTGAGGTAAGTCTTCATTAACTCCCTTTTTGCTTACAAACTGGACTCCCTTGGGTTCGTGGCAGCATTAATTATAATTTTGTGTGTAAATTCTCATCAAAACCAGTCCAGTCTGTAACAGTGACGACCAAATGCCAGGATATAGTCAAAATAGCTGAATTAGCTTCGCTATAAAGCTAGACTAAAAAAGCCAGGAATATATAAAATCGATTAATTCACTTACGATAATCATTTCATTTTAAAGGAGCAAAGGGAGCGATCATGCCGACGTTTGTAGGTAAAACAGTGTGTGTGCATGTCCTAATATTAAGGAAATAAGTCATATTAATATTTCTGTTTAAAAACGCAACGATTCTTGTAGCATTAAAAGCGTTCATAACAAGGGAACGCAATAGGGCTCTTATATTAGCGAAACACAGCGGAAGGCGCGAAATGTTCGCCCCGCAAAATTTCTAGAAGTGTCGGAAAAGTGTCGGGTTGTAGCAGACGAATATTTAGGATTTAGGAATTGGTAGCTAAGGAATTCTGCATGTGTGAGCTAGGACCAGTAGCTAGGAGTGTATTTCAGAATAGTTACGGCAAAGAAAATGTACATTTCTTGGTTAATGATAAATTTTGAAATAACGATTAGTTCACGGGAATCCGTATAGCGATATCTGGCATTTATACAGCGGGCCAGCCAAAGTTGTGTTCAAATCGCGCATGCGTCAACTTGTCTCAGTGTTGGACAAACAGTTCCCAGCGTTTATTTTGCATATTTAAGTATTAACGTAAAGTAAAGACAGTGCTGATATTCAAAGAGTAATAATTCATTTCGTTTTAAAACCCGCATGTAGCAAAAAGTGCATTTTGTTGTGTTTCCTTCGCCATCCATTCAAATTCAATTTCGTCCATTGTCGCACGGCGAGCAAATTCTCGATCAGCTGTTCCCCGCACAGATCCGTTCCCACAACGTTCGTTCAAGAAACGCAACTCCTCCCTGCGTGCTTAACGAAAATCGGGAAACGGTGCGAAACAATTCGAAACACCCTTGCATACCATACCCTTAAGTTCCTAGGAGAACAAGCAGTCGCAATTCCATAATATATTTAACTTAACGTACTTTCACAACAATAATTGATTTTGCTTAAGCGTAAAATAAAAAGGGATTATAAATTCATAACAAATACGTGCCATTTCATATCGCTCACCGAGAGAGAGAGAGAGAGAGAGAGAGAGAGAGAGAGAGAGAGAGAGAGAGAGAGATCTTTTTTTTCCTCTCCCCCCTTCTCTCGCCTCTCGTATTAGTGCATTTTTTTTCGCTCTCTCACGGGACCAACGTAATTTACTTTATTTGGGGATCAACTAATAAATTATAAAAAGGCAGATACAAAGAATTAGATTAATAACAAAACCTGAAATTTCAAATTTCTAACCCATTTAAAACCCTATCACATAGTGCAAAATTTCTGCACGCTTGTGCTTAGCGGATTAATCAAGCAAACCCACCTTTTCTTTCCAAGTGCTTCAACCCAGACCATTTAGCGTGCACTATAAAGTGCATATAGGTTATATCTTGTGACGTGTTCCAACTGATGTGCGGGAGTGGGTATCCTTTATCCTAGACTTGCGTGTTGCAAGTGCTAAACCATTGCACATTGAGTGCCTACCTCGTAGCCCCTGTCCTCAAGTCAGGCAGCGCCCACTAGTTCTCATAACTAGCTAACCACTCGTGTCACATCAAGTTCCATTTCTCTCAGTGCCACTAATCTGCGGCACTGCTAAGCACCCAATCACTGAAGCACTTATCTTTCTCCTTTCCCTTTCCTATCTCTTCCAGTCTGTTGGAGTCTCTCATTTACCTTTCTACTCCCTACTTACCTTCTGCTCAGGCAGAGTACCTCACCTTCAGTACCAATTCATGCACTGATATTTTGCATTGCTCCACGTAGCGCACCGGCACCACAGTGCCACCCAACCAAAGCAACCTCTTACACGTCATTGCACCTGTGTTGAAGAAACAGAGTGCCATACAACTGCTGTTTCCGCCCATAAGGACCGCAGCTCCTTCAGGAACACCTCATTAACGGTGCATCCGCCCATAAGGACCATATAGAGCCTTCAGGAGCACTCCATTTACCAGCGTATCCGCCCATAAGGACTCAGACTTCCTTCAGGAACACTTTTCCTCTAGTGTGACCCTCGCAAGG
Source organism: Macrobrachium rosenbergii (assembly GCF_040412425.1). Classification (NCBI taxonomy): domain Eukaryota; kingdom Metazoa; phylum Arthropoda; class Malacostraca; order Decapoda; family Palaemonidae; genus Macrobrachium; species Macrobrachium rosenbergii. The sequence goes on along the minus strand of NC_089782.1, from coordinate 57,979,691 downwards.
GTTCTTATTTAATTCTTTATATATGCTATCATCACCCAAAAGATTTTCCTGATAGCGTATTAAACAGTGCATTTGAAGCGGCAAAAAGACAATGTATCAAAACCAAA
>NC_089782.1:57964584-57974584 GCF_040412425.1 Macrobrachium rosenbergii | reverse complement strand
AATCAAAATCCTTCACATTGTTTATCCATCACAGTGTTTGAATATCATGAAATATTTATGAATTTCAGATCACAAATGAATAACACATTGCTGATTTGTTTATTATCTAAATCAAGGCAGCACCTCTTAAGACAAACGAATTCTTGATGAAAAAAATATATATACATATTTTTAAATGTTATGCACTGTCAATAACTTTAGTTTCCTTTGTTCTTGGTACTGCGGAAGAATCAGGTGACATCTGTATGAAATGTTTGTTCGTTTACTTGAATATACTTATTTGTTAGCATAAACGCTTGATATGCAGGAAAATTTAAGCCATATTACATTCCTTGGCCTGTTGAGTCTAATGTCATATTAATACACACATATGTATATATATATATATATATATATATATATATATATATATATATATATATATATATATATATATATATATATATATTAACACAGGTGAAAATAAGAATGGGGTGTAGATCTGACCGGTTTCGACTTTATTTGTATTATTGACTGAAGGACTGATACAGAGTGTGAGAAGTCACAAATATATATACTACAAGAACAGTACTGACGAACATACACAACCGTTACAGAAACTCCATATCCCCACTCAGGCCGGTAAAAGGTAAGTGCCTTTTAAAACTCATTTGGCTAAAAATCACAATAGAGCTCTCAGGGGACATTGCTGATAAACAGACCATACCCCACCTCAGATCCACCTGACAGGTGTCATGGAGGCAGAGTTTGGAAACTCATTAACATTACTACCCTCGTTACTGTGTTTACAAATTTGATAATCCTATTTTCATACATCTCTACTGCCTACCTTAAAGTTTAAACAATTTACAACTTTCTTTTGATATTAAAGGATCAAGTTTATACATCCCATGACTGATATTCATATTATGGTTGTAACTTTCTTTTATAAAGCTAGATTCAATGATGTTCCTTTCCAGTGCATTATTAGAATATACAATCCTTTTTTGCCCTTCCCAGTTGATAGCATGATTGTTCTCACTAACTTTTACAAATATACCACTGTTCCTTGTGCATATCTCACACATTTCTTATGTTGTTCAATTCTTTTTCCAGTCTTTTCCCGGTTTGGCCAATATAAAAGTTGTCACAAGACTTACACGGAATTTTATATACACACCCTTTAGTATTGTCTGGGGAGTTCTTGATAAAATTTTTTCATTGTTGTATTGTTCTTAAATGCGATATTAACACCAAAATTCTTAAGAAGATGAGGATATCTTTCATATTATTATTATAAGGCAAAACAAAAATTTTTTGTGTTGAAGGTTCTTTCTGGTTTTGATACAGTCTTTTGCCTTTCAAATGCACTGTTTAATACACTATCAGGATATTTCAATTTTTTGCCTAAATTCCCTAATCTTATCTATTTCAGATCATCAATATATTCAGAGCTAAATTCCCTAATGCTCTTAAAAACATAATTAAATTACTGACTTTTTAATTAATAATTGTCCAGAATAGAAATGCACATAGGAATTAAATAATTAGTGGGTTTCTATACAATCATATTTAAACCACTACTATTTCTTGTATGAGGACATCCAAAAATCTTAAATGAATAAATAAATTTCCATTAAATAAACAAATAATTGATAAATTGATTTAACTTATAAAAAGTTTTTTACATCTTGGTTACTGGCCATACACAAATTATGTCGTCAACATACCTAAACCATGTTACATTACGTGGTTTATGTTGATTTAATATCTTCTTTTCAAAAATTCCATATGGTTACTTAACACTGGGATAGAGGGTTTCCCATTGCCATGCCAAAATTTTGTGAGTAAAATTCTTGTGAGTAAAATTTGAATTTAATGGTAAATTTTACTCACAAAATTTTGGTATGGCAATGGGAAACCCTCTATCCCCAGTGTTAAGTAACTTATATATGGAATTTTTTGAAAAGAAGATATTAAACAACATGATCCCACGTAATGTAACATGGTTTAGGTATGTTGACGACATAATTTGTGTATGGTATGAGGAACCAAGATGTAAAAACTTTTTGCTAAGTTAAATCAATTAGTACCATCAATTAAATTCACGATGGAAATGGAAAATGATGGGTGCTTAGCTTTTGGATGTCCTCATACGAAGAAATAGTGGTGGGTTTAAATATAGTGTGTATAGAGAAACCCACTAATATTTCTTCCTATGTTGCATTTCTATTCTGACAATGCAATAAGGTTAAAGTCTTTGTGTTTTCATCTATGTTTTTAAGAGCATTGCGGGTATGTAGCCCTGAATATATTGATGATGAAATAGATAAGATTAGGAATGCAGGCAAAAATTGAAATATCCTGATAGTGTATTAAACAGTGCATTTGAAGCGGCAAAAAGACTTTATCAAAACCAGAAAGAACCTTACAACACAAAAAAATTTGTTTGTTTTGCCTTTATAATAATAATATGAAAGATATCCTCATCTTCTTAAGAATTTTGGTGTTAATGTCGCATTTAAGAACAATACAACAATGAAAAAATGTACTTATCAAGAACTCCCAGACAATACTAAAGGGTGTGTATATAAAATTCCGTGTAAGTCTTGTGACAACTTTTATATTGGCCAAACGGGAAAGCACTGGAAAAAAAGAATTGAACAACTTAAGAAATGTGTGAGATATGCACAAGGGAACAGTGGTATATTTGTACATGTTAGTGAGAACAATCATGCTATCAACTGAAGGGGCAAAAGGATTGTATATTCTAATAATGCACTGAAAGGAACATCATTGAATCTAGCTTTATAAAAGAAAGTTACAACCATAATATGAATATCAGTCATGGGATGTATAAACTTGATCCTTTAATATCAAAAAAGAAATTTGTAAATTGTTTAAACTTTTAAGGTAGGCAGTAGAGATGTATGAAAATAGGATTATCATATTTGTAAACACAGTACGAGGGTAGCAATGTTAATGAGTTTCCAAAATGCCTCCATGACACCTGTCAGGTGTGGATCTGAGGTGGGGTATGGTCTGTTTATCAGCAATGTCCCCTGAGAGTCTATTGTGATTTTTAGACAAATGAGTTTTAAAGGCCACTCCTACCTCGACACCAGCCTGAGTGGGGATATGGAGTCTGTAACGGTTGTGTATGTTCGTCAGTACTGTTCTTGTAGTATATATATTTGTGACTTCTCACACTCTGTATCAGTCCTTTTGTCAATGGCTTGAAATAAAGTCGAAACCGGTCAGACCTACACCCTGTTTCTTATTTTTCACCTGTGTAATGTGCGATAAATGAATCACGTATAAAAGTGATAATAATCATATATATATATATATATATATATATATATATATATATATATATATATATATATATATATATATATATATATATATATATATATATATATATATATATATATATATATATATGTGTGTGTGTGTGTGTGTGTGTGTGTGTGTGTGTATGTATAACTGAATCACGAAAATATGGAACGAAAATACATTATCATGAACATCAGACCTAATGCCTGATGAGAAACTGAAACATTTAGAAGGAAAAAACCAAATCGATTTGTAAAATTTAGTGGTAGTTTGAGGACTGAGAGTCCAGGCCCCCTTTGTGATATCCCCTAGAGCAGGGTTCTTCAAACTTTTTCAGCCGTGACCCAGTTTTTACTATGACATCAATCCCACGACCCATACAGAAAAATATTGTAGAAATGACCAGAAATATCAAAGAATACAAGGACAAAAACTGAAACGCAATAACTATGTTAAAAAGGCATTATAATCAGAATATATATATATATATATATATATATATATATATATATATATATATATATATATATATATATATATATATATATATATATATATATATATATATATATATATATATATATATATATATATATATATATATATATATATATATATATATATATATATATATATATATATATATATATATATATATATATATATATATATATATGTGTGTGTGTGTGTATGCAAACATAGAGTAATTTCCACTCATTGGCAATAAATCTTGCTTGTTTGTTGTTATCCTGGACCAATTTGGCTTGCAGGGAAGATAGGCGACACGCATACCAGTGGTGGCATCGAGGCGATTTCTTTCCTTTGACTTTAACTCGGTTACGACTGAGAAAACCAGCCTCACACATATGCGTGGTTGTAAAGGTAGCAAGAGAATGACACTTTCTTTACTCAAGTTGGGATAGTCCTTGAAAGGCTTAGCCTCATTCTTAATGAGTTATTACTAGTTAGCCGGACTAGCTCTTCTTCCTTACTAGGTGTTAAGTTTAATTCCACAACTGAATCTGGGTTCCCAAATATAAACGGATCTTTTACCCATTATTTTTGTTTTAAATGGGTAGTTTTTTCTTCTGGAAAATACTGCTCAAAGCTGGCTGACAGAGACTGAAGGTGTAGGTCTATATGTTTTTTTTTTTGCATGCATTCTTGATTTAAAAGGTTTTCTCAATATGTTGTAAAAGTGGGGAACATGTAGTAAAACAGGTTGGTTTGTTTTAACCCTTGCTTATCAAATCTTTTTTAGTGATTTCTTAAATGCCTGTGCTTCCTCGGTGTGTTTGAATATATCATCTTTTCCTTGTAGTTTTAGATTAAGTTCATTGAGCTTTGAGAAAATGTCTGCTAAATATGATAGCTGTAAGCCATTCGTCCCTGATAAATAGCTCTGCCATTGGAGACTTCTTTTCAAGAAGGAATATATGTATCTCCATCCTTAACTCATATATCCTGGTTAGAACTCTTCCTTGAGATAACCAGCTAACTTCAGTATGGTACAACAAGTGTGACTGATCAGCTCCCATTTCACAGCAAAGTTATTCAAACAAACGGCTATTCAATGAACTTCCTTTGATAAGATTGACAAGTTTTACAGCTTCATTTGGAACATTTTTCAACCTTGCAGGGATTCCTTTTGCAGCTAAAGCTTCACGATGAATGAAACAATGACTCCAAGTTACATAATTAACTGCAGCCTCTGATATCTTGCTCAAAACACGACTATTTTTTTCCTGCCATATTTGCTGCTCCATCTGTAGTGACGCCCTTGTCGTTTGCCCAGTTCAATTTATATTTTCCAGTTACACAGTCACTCAAAACTCTGAAGATCTCTGACCCTGTTGTTGTGAGTAGGCAAGGTCAAGCAGCACAATATGTCCTCCAAGAAGTCATCTTCCCATGGATATCTCACATAAACCTGGAGTGTTGCACAATTAGCTATATCGGTACTTTCATCCAGCTGATAGCATATTCTTCAACAGCCTGGGGGCATGAAACCAACCGGAATTCCAAATTTTCTGCAATATGCCGAATCCTCTGAGACACTGTTGTGTCACTGACAGGGACACATTTAATCTTCTCTGCTGATATCTCATCAAGCACTGTAGTTACTTTATCCAATGTATCTGGAAGGATAAGTTTTTCACCATAAGTATATGGCACTTTTTCTTTTGCTATTCGATAAGCAACTAAATAAGAAGCCAGTTGCAATTTATCATTATGAGTGGTTGATTTACTAACGATTTTCACCGATAAATTCAATTGTTCTTTTTTTTTTTGAAAAATCTACTGATTTTCCACCTAGTTCAACATGTTTCGATGCAAGGTGCCTTTGAATTCTAAAGGCTTCATATACTTTCATTTGCAAGAACTTCATTGCATATAAATAACACACTGTGCCGAGGTTCTTGTTTATCTTTATAATACTTAATAAATACATACTGCAAGAATTCTTCACTATATTGCCTTAGTCATAATTTCTTCTTCTTAGCAGAAGGCTCAGAACAGGGCACAGGTGGCGATGATGCCTCGCCCATACCGGTACAAGACATAACAGGCTTCTCTGTCATTGAGTTCGTCTGTTTGTCTTTCTCGCCTGAACAAGGCTTTGGTGCCTGAATAGCAATGACACCCTTTCTAATAACAAATCGATTCATTTGATACGAGTGTGGTTGCATGAACTGTTATATAACTAGAGGAGACTTCCCAAAACTTAATGTAACTAATCATGTTCTGTTTCAAATCTGGAAGTACGCGTCGCAGGCTCACAGCTTAAATCATGTTCGCCACCCACACAGCCACTGCGTCACCCAGCACCTCTCTCTCTCTCTCTCTCTCTCTCTCTCTTTCTCTCTCTCTCTCTCTCTCTCACACGAAAATAGAAGTTCTGATCATTATGATTAGACTCGGATATTCGGTAGGACTAGGTGGATCCATGTATGAATTCATATTTATCATACTGCCATGTACGTACATAATAATTTTTATTTAATTTATGAATTTATTTTTGTGAGCCTGCGACCCAGTTTGAGGACTCATGACCCAGTAATGGGTCGCGACCCGTAGTTTGAAGAAAGATTTTAGAGGACACACCTTCATGTATCGTCTGAGCTGCACCCTTACTCCTGTTTTCTGTCCCGCTGTTCTGGTGGATGCCTTTTGTTTTCCAGAATTGTATGATGACGGAGATAGCCGAAGCGCAACCCATTGGTGGGAGAAGATTTTACGACCTGGCAGAGTTCAGGCAGTAGCAGCAGAGCAACGGTCGAGATAAGACCCATCTTCCCAAGAAATCCTTCTGAGGGTTTTTCCAGGGCGGAATCCTCTCACCTGTGACAGCTGACACCAAGCACCCGCTGATTTCGCCTGCCCAACTCTGCTAAAGGAAGGAAGAGCCCACATTCATGCTTTTACTACAGCATACTCAAATTCTGTTAGTTACGTCAGGAAATTGATAGGAATCCGCACTTATTCTTTGTCTTTTTCTCTCGGCCTGTTTTCACTTTTCATTATTCCTTCCCCTGATAAACTACATTGCCGTGTAAAATCTTTGTCAAGTGTTTCCTTGAATTCAGTTAATTAATGAAGTAATTACTCCCCTTGGCAGTAATAGAAGTAAATTAAGTACCTCCTTGAATCTTGAAATTTATACTCATTAGATATCTCTCTGCCTTTCAGGAGTCGATGTTCATTGTTGTCATTCATAAATTATTGATTTATCTAGGGTCAGATTCTCCCTTATCTGAGTGTTCCCTAATTGCATTTGTTCTATTTAATTGAGTGCTGCCCATGTATTCCTTTGCTGTTAATTTTACTTTGTGAATTGTAAATACACTAATTATTACTTACTCAGGCTGTCACTCTGGCAACCTACACTCCGATTTCCACATTTCTTGTTTATGATTCTGTGGCCCCATTAGCAAGGCTATCTAATTTCCCATAAAATAACAGTCACATTAAATATAGACGTAACAATATACAATACATTAGATATGCATACACACGCACACACACACACACACACACACACACATATATATATATATATATATATATATATATATATATATATATATATATATATATATATATATATATATATATATATATATATATATAGATAGATAGATAGATAGATAGATAAACAGGGAAAGCACAAAGGATAACTGAAAGTCATATGATTTTTTGGATAACATACAATATTGTCTTAGATACCACATAAAGACTATTCTCTTTTTTCCTTCTTTATATAATTAACTTTCATCCTTTTGACTGTGTGAATTTCCTAATTATTTAGAAAAAGTGATAAAGGAGAGAGAGAGAGAGAGAGAGAGAGAGAGAGAGAGAGACTGCAGCAAGTAATGATGAGTAAAACAAAACAAGTCACCCTCAGTTATCCAAACTTTCCAAGGTCACAAGAGACCTCAGAAACCGGAGGAGAGCACTAAGTGAGGTGCCTGGCAAAGGTGGTTAGGAAGAATGCTTCATCCTGAGGTAAGCGTCCACATGGGTGCTCAAACATGTGCTTGCAACTTGTAAGAACATATTACCAAATAATCTGTTAACATGTTGTGAGTTGTTGTGTTCAGGTAATAATGACACCTGGTTGGGAATATGTTGGTAGCCCGAGGTGTGGCCTGCTCAGATACATGGTGGACTAAACGCCCAGAGCACAGCAGATAGGATGGAGTGGCTCTGGGAGCAAATGCTGATGTTGACTGAGTTGTATTGAGCACATCCAGTCCTATGTGAATCCACTACAGCTGACTACAAGCACATGATGAGGAAATCAGGCGCACAGAAGACAATGTTAGATGCTATGACTGAGCTGAGTTGGAGAGGAAGATACGGGGTCTGATGGCCCAGGTAAGGAGAGAAATAAAGATTAGGGAACGGAAATCCGGTAATTCTGAGGACAATGTATACACATGTGGGCACGAGTGTTGCGCCATCAGTGCTGTAAACATGTCCACAACATTACTGAATCATGTTTCTGAACTGTCTAAATACCGTTGCAAACATGCATCGAAGCGTGCTAACATCAGTGTTCACAACAGTACTGCTGGAGTTGTGGTTAGGCAAAGATAGCAGGCCTCCTGATCCCCGCACACTCCGATAGCATGCAATTACATTCGCTTGGTTAGGTTAGGGAGGACTAGTTAGCATTTGGCCAGACAGGGGATTAATGATGAATCACACTGGGTGTAAAGTAGGCCATTGAATTGGAAGCACTGAGTTATTTATATTGGTGGTTAGTTTGTTAAAAAAAAATCTCTAAAAAATGCCCACATTGAGGTAATAAGATAAATATCAGTGCAACTTGGTGGAAACTGGAAACAGAAGTGAATTATGTAAATCCTCTGACGAATTCTTGTCTCAGTTGATAAAGTTGAGGGAAGAATTTAATGCAATACATTTAAAAGTCCTTATATAGAGAATTGAATGTATAAACCTGTCCAGTGAGCTTAGGCACTCGAGCTGATTTACAATTTAAGTGATAGATTTTTTGCAAAAAAATATTTATATATGTTAGAGTAAGGCACCTCAACAACTTGATAAGAATATCAAAATATATCGAGAAAGCTGAAGTCTACAGAAGTAAAAAAAGGAAAAGAATCAAGTTATATATTGGATCTTTCCTAGATAGTGACCCTCAACAAAGTTTGGGGGTCATCTTGTATTAATATTTCTTGGGGGTCATTATCTTTGTGATATTTACAGTTTTTGTAAAGGGGACTACTTCAAAGAAAATTAAATGCTGAAATGGTAAGTGTGGTACCTTTCTTTATAAAGCACCAATCCTGATACATTATGATCATACTTCGCACAGGAAGCCTGAGTATAAGCAACAAACCAGAATGCATCTATAATCTTGATGTAACAGGGTTTCCCCATGACCCATGAAAATGTAAAGCAGTTTGGTCGGTGAGAAAGAAGTCTTTTTATGTTGTCTGTGGAGTTAATCGAGAAAATAGTACCGTTCTTGCTGCGTGCTACGCTGATGGTGCTACCCTTCCTCTCTTGGTGTTTAAAGGAAAGCAGATGCACAGCACCCGGGGGACGGGGGGGCTACTCGGACTTCCTGTCATACAATATGCTGCATCTGGAAATGGATGGATTACAATATCGATATTCGAAGACTTTATTCAAGTATTTTGAGGAATAAACAAAAGACAGATGCCCTCCACTGGTAAGTCTTGATGTTGTAACATCTGAACTTGCCAAGAAAGAGAACACGTCAGTGATGAAACTTCAAGCTCATTGTACTGATGTCTTTCAGGCACTGTTGTGTTTTGATGCACTGAAAATAAAACGGGATATCAAGATCTACTAAAAAAATGTAGTTATATAGATATACTAGGCATGTTCAATGTAAAGAAGTGTTTTGAAAGTACAGTACATGAATTCATCCCTTCATCATTGATAAATCTAAAAAAGTAGGTTAAATTTATGGAAAATGTATAGAAATGGGAAAACCAGGAGATGACGATACAGAAGCACTTTCGTGCCCGTTGGGCAAGGATCTGATGACTTCACTTGAAGCCCTTTCTTGCTCAGAACCGATACTGATATTTTTGTGCACAATCTATAAAACCGTCCGATGAATTCTTTCATAGTTCTGTTTATCAATCAGCTACTTCTACCACAAGGCCAACTACGTCTGCTGAAA
>NC_089782.1:57939584-57959584 GCF_040412425.1 Macrobrachium rosenbergii | reverse complement strand
GAGTTCAACGTGAATGCGCAGTTCGGAATTTGCGAGAGTTTCTCAAAATAAAGAAGGGCAATGATTCACTAGTCACATACAGTGCGAATTTATTTGATGCAGTAGTTGAGTTAAAGAAATCTATAATAGGTTCTCCATGGGTAACTGGGAATAATATCTCCTTAGATAATTTTGAAAGATTGTTACACTTTGCTTGCCTTTTAACGTCAGTCCCAGATGTAATTGTAGATAGTTTTGATAAGAGAATTGATCAGGATACAGATGAATCCTTTTTGTTTGCACAGATTAACAAAAATCTAGCAAAATGCCCGACACTGGACAGTAGTTTTGTACAGGGAGGTGCAAGATGTCAGCTGCGGTTTCCAAACCACAGAATAATGATAGTCGCTCGCATTCGGGAAATGATGCAACAGCGAAGACATGTGCACGAGTAGAATCGAAGAAAATTCCAGAGAGATCAGTCACAACGATACGTTGTTTTAATTGTGATAAAATAGGCCATAGTAAATCAAATTGCAGAGTGAGATATTGTTCAGTTTGCAAATCTTCAGATCATGGATGGAGATTTTGCCCAGCCACGAAGAATAGAGATTATTCAGGGAAGTCACGGGGAGGTTTTTCTAGATATGACAGGAGAATTCCACATGATGCAAGTTCTAGATACACAAAGGAACAGCAGAATTTTCACAAGATAAGTTCGAAAACGGACACAGGATAATGACTAATCAGGTCGTAGAGTCACTAGAACCTAGGCCGATTGTACGTGGATTCTCTAATGGCAATGAAATTTCGATTTTCATTGATTCTGGTAGCTCAGTTAACTTAGTAAATGCTGACCTTTTCACTCGAGGTTTCCAGAGTGCAAATTAGTCCCTTCTAGTGAGACAGTGTGTGATGTACAAGCGAGGAAACTGAATATTTTAGGTTCGTCATTTCTTACGCTTTGTATCGGTGGAAAGACAATAGTAGAATCATTTTTGGTCATAGAAGGATTAGCCTTAGGTGAAATGGTTTTGCTAGGACACCCTTCTTGTATGCGACATAACATCAACATTCTTACGGGAGTTCAGGGGATTACAATAGGTGAGTCAGGTTGTTTTGTTCCATATATACACAGGAAAAAACTTGTGAGAAACCTAAGACACAGTCGGAGACATGTGTAACACATTCATTAGAGAGTGAAGATATTCCGCAGAGATCTTTCAAAGGATTTTTGTTGGAAGATATTGAATTGCAACCGCGAGTTCCTACATTAGTTAAAGTGTCGCTGAAAGAGAAAAAGTTTCCTTCTCAAGTGTGCGTTGTTGAGGGAACCGAGAAATTCAAAAGACGTCGTGAGTACGGTGTCAGTGAATGAAATTTCAGTCGCAGGCGTGACTTCAGTAGAATTAGTTAGCTATCAAGACTCAGTAAAAAATATCACAAGGGTACTTATGTAATTGATTTTGAAGAGTTTAAGGAAGAGCATAAATTAGTGAGTTTTTGTGGAGACGGGAATATGTTTCCTAACAAGGAGCAACAGTTCCGAAGTCAGGTTCTACATGAACATTTGGCTAAAGTTGATTATCCTGAATATTCAGATAAAGTAGAGAAAGTGTTGAAAGAATATCTAGATATCATTGCTTTGAAGGAGATAAATTAGGAGTTACAGATGTTTTAGAACATTCAATCCGCCTAGAAAAGGGTACAAATCCCATATATATTCCAGCATATCGAATTCCTTTTAAGATCAGGAAGAAGTAGAAAAAGAAGTTTAGAAGTGGGAGTCGGAAGGCATTATCAGACCGTCCAATTCTCCGTTTAATTTTCCTTTGCTTGCAGTTCCTAAGAAAGACGGTAGTATCAGAGTTTGTGTAGATTTTCGTAAATTGAATGAAAAAACATGCCCAGATAGATATCCGGTAGCTTGTTTGCCTGATTTGTTTGTTGAGATCGGTGGCAAGAATATATATTCATCTATAGATCTGATGCAAGGGTTTTACAAGTTCCCTTTGTGAGAGTAGCCGTAAATATACAGCATTTTCGGTACCAAAGGGACATTACGAGTTTAATAGGATGCCTTTTGGATTACAAGGGTCCCCATATAACATTTACTAGACTGGTTAACACAGTACTTCATGGCTTGTTAGGAAAGTCGGTGTTTGTGTACATGGATGATATTCTCATATGCACAGATACAATTGAAGAACATCTAAAGGTGTTAAAAGAAGTCCTCAAGCGATTACGGTTCGCTGGGTTAAAGGTCAAATTGGCCAAATGTGAGTTTCTGAAGAGAAAAATTGTCTATTTAGGACATGTTATCTCTAAAGAGGAGTTAGAGTGAATGATGAGAAAGTTAAAGCCATTGTGAATTTTCCAGTTCCCAAAACCAGGAAACAGATTCGTTCGTTCCTAGGTATGTCGGGTTTCTTTCGCCGTTTTGTGCGGAATTTTTCTACAATAGCGTCTCCATTGACAGATTTGTTACGAGAAGACGTTAAGTTTGTTTGGGGTGATAGTCAACAATTAGCTTTTGAGAAGCTTAAGAACGCTTTGGTGAACCCACCAGTTTTGAAGTTTCAGATTTTAGTCAACCGTTCACCTTAGTGACTGACGCGAGTCAGGAAGGTATAGGTGCGTGTTTGATGCAGAAATTTGAGGGGAAATTACACCCAATTGCTTTTTATAGCAGAAAGTTCAAAACGCGTGGTAGTAACGAAAGGCTGATGTCAGTTGTGGACAAGGAGGCTTTCGCAGTCGTCTCTAGCCTTGTTCATTTTAAGATGTTGTTGTTGGGAAATAAAGTTGAGATTTTTACAGATCATCAACCGTTGTTAGAGCTTTTAATAAGCCAAATTTGTCGCCCAAGAGAGCACGTTGGTTCCTAACATTGAGAGATTTTGATGCAAACCTCAAATACATTGAAGGTAAGCATAATGTAGTTGCAGATGCATTGAGCAGATATTTTCCGGTCGAGGATGAGGAAATACACACCGAATCCTGTGTGGGAGAAGAGAGTAAATATTTGGTGTCTAATGTCTCTGATATTAGTAGTTCTGAGAGATCGCATGTAGAGGACATACACGTTCCTACAGTGCATACTTGGGGAGAAATAGTGAGTCGGCAGTCTCGGGAGAGATTGTTATTCGTGATAGTGAGAGTAACGCAGTGTGTTATATTACGGGTGAAAATGTCACTTGGGACATAGGCTTGCTGGAACAAAAGCAAGATGAAGATAAATTGTTGTCAGATGCTAAGGCATTTCTTAAGGGAGTTTCTCCGAAGAAAGGGTATAAGTTGCCTTTTCTGGTCTAGAGTTGGAGAATAATTTATTGGTGAGAAAAGTTAAGTATAACTTATGAAGTACTGAAGCATGGGTGAGATTACACAAATCATCGTGCCAGAGAGTCTAGTACCACAAGTTCTAGACATTGTACATTGTAAATTTGGTTCTCCTCATTTGGGTGTAGACAAGACGTATGAAAACGTCAGGTCAAAGTTCTTTTGGAAAAATATGTTTTCCGCAGTAGAAGCCTTTGTGAAGAAGTGTGCTATTTGCAATGCGAATAAGCCAGCGACGACAGTGTCGTGTCGTTTGGGTTCATATCCCATACCACATAGGCCGTTTCAGAGAGTGCATATGGATATTCTGGGTAACTTCTCAGAGTCCGCTTATGGTTATAGACATTTATTAGTAGTTGTTGATGAGTTGACTCGCTTTGTCGAGATTTTCCCACTGAAATACAAATCAGCTGAGGAAGTTGCTATAGCGTTTTTTAAGGGGATAATTTGTCGATATGGTGTTCCAGAATGTCTGATCACAGACAATGGTAGGGAGTTTATTAATAAGACTTTAGACGGTCTTGCTAATTTGTTGGGGATAAAGAAAGTATCTATAATCCCGTATAGACCTGAAGCAAATGGGTTGTGTGAGAGGGCGAATCGGAAAGTAATCGAAGCTTTGCGCATGACGGTGGGAGGTTCCGATACACATTGGGACAGATCTTTGGATGAAGTGCGATATAGTATCAATACTATGATGAATGACACAATTAAGATATCTCCAGCAGAAGCTTTGTATGGATACAAGTTGAAAGGACCTTTTGATTTGTTACCAGAGCGAGTTCAGGGTGATGTTACGGTCACTTCATTGATAAATACAGCGAGAGAAAGATTTGCACGTATCAGTAAAGAACTTGAACTTAGTTCGCGTGCAATGGTAGAGAAAAGTAACGCGAAATCGAGGGGAGTAGCTTTTTCGATGGGTGATAGAGTGTTTGTTAAAGTGAATGTTCGGAATGATCTGAATTATAAATTAAGTCCGAAGTTCCACGGACCTTTTGAGATTGTAGAGATCAAAAGAGGGAATAGATTTGTAGTTAAAGATGTAAACACTGGAGTGACGAAATTGACCCATATTTCGAAGTTAAAGAAAGTTGGGATGTAATGGAACGTTTGTATATAGTTAGAGGGATAAGTGGGTTGATGTTTGTATATATATGATATTTTTTTTTTTTTTTGTCTCTTGTTCATTTTGGATGTTGAAGTTCTTAGTCATTTGTTTTCGAATGATTTTAGGAATTAAGACATGGGCTAATTTCATACGAGATTTGACTCGTGTGTTAGTGTGTTGTTGTGTTATGATGTATTTTATCATCTGACGCAATATGGGTGTTGTTTAGATTGTTTTTTTTTTGGGGAGGTACTTGGTATATCGGACCGAACAAGTCTGATCTTTTTTTTCGAGTTGGGAGATCGTATTTGAGTGTTTGGATTTTTTTTTCCAGTTTCTTTTTTTTAAAATTAAGGGAGCTGTATTGTGAGTAATTGTAATTGTTATGATCATGGGAGCGATTGCCATTACGTCAATTGCTATTTTGTTGAGAGTTAGTCAGGTGTTGCGAAATATTTGCTAACCAGAGTAGAACTTTCATGTCTTTTACGAGATGATACCTTTTAGTGTTTGGATAGAATTTTTTCTTTTTATGAGTGAGTTCCGTAGAGTTGTTGTGTTTAGTGGTGAGTTGACTGTGATTATTC
The DNA here is from genome assembly GCF_040412425.1 of Macrobrachium rosenbergii. NCBI lineage: Eukaryota > Metazoa > Arthropoda > Malacostraca > Decapoda > Palaemonidae > Macrobrachium > Macrobrachium rosenbergii. Next base: position 57,954,565 of record NC_089782.1, on the reverse strand, counting down.
TGAGATACAAACTTGGAATTAGTTCACATTGTGAGTGTTTGACTTTTGCATTAGTGGTTTTGTTTGGTTCAGTAACATGAAACTTTTTTTTGTTATTAGACCTTTTCGAGTGATCTTTTGGGAGACTCAGTAGTGACATGGGATAGAGTAGAGACCATGTTCATTTTGGGAGATCAATGTCAAGGTTCGGGAGTTGATTATAAGACGAGTTGTGCTTTAGTTAGAGAGAAGTGTGTGTGTGACAGTAGTGTTTTTCCAGTTGCGAGTTGTGTCTGTGGGTGGTTGTGAATTGTCATTAGTTCATAGACAGACTCCGACAGAATGTGACTTTGGACAGTTCCTGCGAGATTACCACATTGAGTCCACCAGTACTCTTCATGCTGTGTTTTTGCAAGGAGTATGCAGTTACAATGATGTGCCAGAGCAACAAGTCGACGACATTCGTTCATCGAGGGTCCAAGCAGTTTGATTCATCCTGCAGAATCCTGTCTACGGAATTTCTCGTACTTAGCCGTGCTGTATTCAACAGTTCCGAGAAGATAATTATGCGTCATACGCATAACGAGCATTTGGTAGTGGAGGTACCTACAACCAAGGTGCCAATGACGGTTCCACCGTTGGAAGACATTGACGATTCCGTGATGTTCCAGTATCAGGAATATATTATGCCGACAATTTTAATTGTCTTAATAGCTATTTTACTGATAATTCTTGTTGTGGGGGTAGTAAAGCTTATTCGTGTTTGTAAGATTACATGTAAAGGCTCTAAGAACTCAACCCCAGTGACTTTGGAAGTGCGTCATGAGAGCAGTCCTTAAAGCTGCAGTGCAGTAGACATTGCTAATTCAGCATAGCCCTATTCTGTTATGTTTTATACATATGCTTTTGTTTTGGTTTGCCGTTAAGGAGAGCGAGACGCTCTTATGTGGTGGCCGAGCTCTATTTCAGAAAATATGGCTGCTACAATTTTAAAGGACACATATATGCATTTCATAGCTTCAATGCTTTAAGATGTGATGAAAGAATTTATGAGTCAGATGGAACTAGGTCGAGAGACTCGAGGTAAAATCTTTGTGTTCAGCAAATAGTTTGATTCCTCAGCAATATTGCCAGTCAGGTGATCTCCGAAGTGTTATGTATATTCGTGAGTACGTGCGTTAATTTGATCTAGATTGTGCCAAAAATCTGCCTAAAAGTGAGTTTGATCGTTCATTAACGTGATAGAACTGCAGTTGTCTAGACGTAGCTTTGGAGAGGATCCAGGCTTTAAATCGGCAGATAAGGTAGACTTTGAAATCTCTGTTTTTATGGGAGAAAATTGAACTTGTGATTTTTACCATGATTTTCTAATCATTATGAACTTTTGAACTGGTGTGGGAGATTTAATATGAATATTTATACCTCTTTCATATTAGTATTTTGTCATGTTACGTTTGCCATATCTTGGCTATGCATTTTACACTTTCCATTATTGTGTTTTGCATTTCATATGTTTTTGGGAGTTTTCTATCATGTTTAATTCTTCCGACAGATGTCTGTGGACAGATGTCGGTGGATAGTGTGGACTGTTTCGAATAACATGTGGTAGACTGTTTTTTGACATGACTAGTTATTGATTTGGGGAGTATGTGTGAGTTTGGATATTTTCAGGCTATTAGCCATAGTGAGACTTCTTTAATCAGAAGTGTTTTACAGTTCAGAGTTTAGTTATCTAACTCGATATTTCATTTATTATGCATTTTAATCTTTGCTTTGTTTTGTTCATTTCTTGTTGGGTTATTTGAATAATAAACCTATTTTTGTAGAAACTATTGCGTTTCTTTAAATAGTCCATTTAATTGATTTGGTGAGAATGAGTGCGATTGGTGGGTGAACTGGAAACGATGAGAGAGAGAGAGAGAGAGGCGATACACAGAGAGAGAGAGAGAGAGAGAGGTGATACACGGAGAGAGAGAGAGAGAGAGAGAGAGAGAGAGAGAGAGAGAGAAAGAGGAGAAAAATAGATGTAAGTGTTGCCGTGAGCGAACGTTCATACGCCTCCGTTTCATGATTAAAGATCGTTGGAGCACGTTACGTACACCTTCAAAAGGGTGTTAATTCTGTCCTCGTTACATATATAACGGTATATTATGGAGGATTTTTGAATAATTAGAAAGGAATTATGATTGGTATATTGATACAGAGAAAGGTGATGCCTCTTGATGTATATGCCGTAAAGCGAAAGAAGAAGAAAACAGTGCATAGAACGAACTGAAAATATTGATGATAATCGGGACAATAATGCAGAAAAGTATTTAGCTTGTTTCTTTAAGGAGTAAAAGAGGCTTCACTTCAGACTGAACAAAATATTGGCAGGAATGAGAAAGACGAAAACTTCGAATGTCAGACAACTATTATCCCTTCATTAATCCAAACAGAACGAGACCTAAAAGGAAACAGATGAAAGCTGTCACTTGGAAAAAAGGAAGTGATTCTGGAAATCTGATCTGGCACGAGGGGAGCCATCCATTTCAGAAGATGAGGTCATTGTGGGGAGCCCGGCAGAAGGTCCTTCGGGACTTTGTCTATAACGTAGTTAGATGACTCTCGAGAAGAGAATAAGATAGAGGGACGTGGAGAAGCAACACATGGAAAGCCATTTTTGGTTTTCATTTCAGATACTGCAGAAAAGGGAAATACTACAGGAAAGATAATAGTTATTTGCTTCTTTTGTCAGTATATATCTTCATTTCAATTCGTTTCGTTGTTATTCATAACTATGTCGTCCAAAATCTACATGTTTCGGATATGATTTCATTACTGCTGACTGCATAGGTCTTGAAAGGTCTGCTGACTGCATAAATCTTGAAAGGTCTGCTGACTGCATAGGTCTTGAAAGGTCTGCTGACTGCATAAATCTTGAAAGGTCTGCTGACTGCATAGGTCTTGAAAGGTCTGCTGACTGCATAGGTCTTGAAAGGTCTGCTGACTGCATAAATCTTGAAAGGTCTGCTGACTGCATAGGTCTTGAAAGGTCTGCTGACTGCATAGGTCTTGAAAGGTCTGCTGACTGCATAGGTCTTGAAAGGTCTGCTGACTGCATAAATCTTGAAAGGTCTGCTGACTGCATAGATCTTGAAAGGTCTGCTGACTGCATAGGTCTTGAAAGGTCTGCTGACTGCATAAATCTTGAAAGGTCTGCTGACTGCATAGGTCTTGAAAGGTCTGCTGACTTCATAAATCTTGAAAGGTCTGCTGACTGCATAGACCTTCAAAGGTCTGCTGACTGCATAGGTCTTGAAAGGTCTGCTGACTGCATAGGTCTTGAAAGGTCTGCTGACTGCATAAATCTTGAAAGGTCTGCTGACTGCACAGATCTTGAAAGGTCTGCTGACTGCATAGGTCTTGAAAGGTCTGCTGACTGCATAAATCTTGAAAGGTCTGCTGACTGCATAGGTCTTGAAAGGTCTGCTGACTGCATAGATCTTGAAAGGTCTGCTGACTGCATAGATCTTGAAAGGTCTGCTGACTGCATAGATCTTGAAAGGTCTGCTGACTGCATAGATCTTGAAAGGTCTGCTGACTGCATAGATCTTGAAAGGTCTGCTGACTGCATAGATCTTGAAAGGTCTGCTGACTGCATAAATCTTGAAAGGTCTGCTGACTGCATAGGTCTTGAAAGGTCTGCTGACTGCATAGGTCTTGAAAGGTCTGCTGACTGCATAGGTCTTGAAAGGTCTGCTGACTGCATAAATCTTGAAAGGTCTGCTGACTGCATAGATCTTGAAAAGGTCTGCTGACTGCATAGGTCTTCAAAGGTCAGTTGACTGCATAAGTCTTGAAAGGTCTGCTGACTGCATAAGTCTTGAAAGGTCTGCTGACTGCATAGGTCTTCAAAAAGGTCTGCTGACTGCATAGGTCTTGAAAAGGTCTGCTGACTGCATGGGTCTTGAAAGGTCTGCTGACTGCATAGGTCTTGAAAGGTCTGCTGACTGCATAGGTCTTGAAAAGGTCTGCTGACTGCATAGGTCTTGAAAGGTCTGCTGACTGCATAGGTCTTGAAAGGTCTGCTGACTGCATAGGTCTTAAAAAGGTCTGCTGACTGCATATAGGTCTTGAAAGGTCTGCTGACTGCATAAATCTTGAAAGGTCTGCTGACTGCATAGATCTTGAAAGGTCTGCTGACTGCATAGGTCTTGAAAGGTCTGCTGACTGCATAGGTCTTGAAAGGTATGCTGACTGCATAGGTCTTGAAAGGTCTGCTGACTGCATAGGTCTTGAAAGGTCTGCTGACTGCATAGATCTTGAAAGGTCTGCTGGCTACATAGGTCTTGAAAGGTCTGCTGACTGCATAGATCTTGAAAGGTCTGCTGACTGCATAGGTGTTGAAAGGTCTGCTGGCTGCATAGATCTTGAAAGGTCTGCTGACTGCATAGGTGTTGAAAGGTCTGCTGACTGAATAGATCTTGAAAAGTTTGCTGACTTCATAGGTGTTAAAAGGTCTGCTGACTGCATAGATCTTGAAAGGTCTGCTGACTGCATAGGTGTTGAAAGGTCTGCTGACTGCATAGATCTTGAAAGGTCTGCTGACTGCATAGGTGTTGAAAGGTCTGCTGACTGCATAGATCTTGAAAGGTCTGCTGACTGCATACGTCATGAAAGGTCTGCTGACTGCATAGGTCTTGAAAGGTCTGCTGACTGCATGGATCTTGAAAGGTCTGCTGGCTGCATAGACCTTCAAAGGTCTGCTGACTGCATAGATCTTGAAAGGTCTGCTGACTGCATAGGTGTTGAAAGGTCTGCTGACTACATAGATCTTGAAAGGTCTGCTGACTGTATAGATCTTGAAAGGTCTGCTGGCTGCATAGGCCTTGGAAGGTCTGCTAACTGCATAGATCTTGAAAGGTCTGTTGACTGCATAGGTCATGAAAGGTCTGCTGACTGCATAGATCTTGAAAGGTCTGCTGGCTGCATAGACCTTCAAAGGCCTGCTGACTGCATAGATCTTGAAGGGTCTGCTGACTGCATAGCTCTTAAAAGGTCTCCATAGGCCTTGAAAGGTCTGCTGACTGCAAAGATCCTGAAAGGTCTGCTGACTGCATAGATCTTGAAAGGTCTGGTGGCTGCATAGGCCTTGAAAGGTCTGCTGACTGCATAGATCTTGAAAGGTCTGGTGGCTGCATAGGCCTTGAAAGGTCTGCTGACTGCATAGATCTTGAAAGGTCTGCTGACTGTATAGGTCTTGAAAGGTCTACTGACTGCATAGATCTTGAAAGGTCTGCTGACTGCATAGACCTTGAAAGGTCTGCTGACTGCATAGGTCTTGAAAGGTCTGCTGACTGAATAAACCTTGAAAGGTCTGCTGACTGCATAGGTCTTAAAAGGTCTGCTGACTGCATAGGTCTTGAAAGGTCTGCTGACTTCATAGGTCTTGAAAGGTCTGCTGACTGCGTAGATCTTCAAAGGTCTGCTGACTGAATAGATCTTGAAAGTTCTGGTGACTGCATAGATCTTGAAAGGTCTGCTGACTGCATAGATCTTGAAAGGTGTGGTGACCGCATAGGTCTTGAAAGGTCTGCTGACTACATAGATCTTGAAAAGTCTGCTGAGTGTATAGGTCTTGAAAAGGTCTGCTGACTGCATAGATCTTGAAAGGTCTGCTGACTGCATAGATCTTGAAAGGTCTACTGACTGCATAGGTCTTGAAAGGTCTGCTGACTGCATAGATCTTGAAAGGTCTGCTGACTGCATAGGTCTTGAAAGGTCTGCTGACTGAATAAACCTTGAAAGGTCTGCTGACTGCATAGGTCTTGAAAGGTCTGCTGACTGCATAGACCTTGAAAGGTCTGCTGACTGCATAGGTCTTGAAAGGTCTGCTGACTGAATAAACCTTGAAAGGTCTGCTGACTGCATAGGTCTTGAAAGGTCTGCTGACTGAATAAACCTTGAAAGGTCTGCTGACTGCATAGATCTTGAAAAGTCTGCTGACTGTATAGGTCTTGAAAAGTCTGCTGACTGAATAGATCTTGAAAGGTCTGCTGACTGTATAGGTCTTGAAAGGTCTGCTGACTGCATAGATCTTGAAAGGTCTGCTGACTGCATAGACATTGAAAGGTCTGCTGACTGCATAGGTCTTGAAAGGTCTGCTGACTGCATAGGTCTTGAAAGGTCTGCTGACTGCATAGGTCTTGAAAGGTCTGCTGACTGCATAGACCTTGAAAGGTCTGCTGACTGCATAGGTCTTGAAAGGTCTGCTGACTGAATAAACCTTGAAAGGTCTGCTGACTGCATAGGTCTTGAAAGGTCTGCTGACTGAATAAACCTTGAAAGGTCTGCTGACTGCATAGGTCTTGAAAGGTCTGCTGACTGCAAAGATCTTGCAAGGTCTGCTGACTATATAGATCTTGAAAGGTCTGCTGACTGCATAGGCCTTGAAAGATCTGCTTCATACTAGGCGCCAGCCTTGGTTGTAAAGTCCTGTTCTCGTACTTTTGTGTTTCCTGGACGACTTCAGAACCAGCATGATCAGTGAAGTCAATAACTTATCAGGAATCGGAGACGAAAAGCACTCTTCATATGTAACTTTACAGAGGCCTAAATTTGAGGGAAACATAAAAAGTTAGATCTTGGTTAGCATTTAAAAATGATTTTCGCTTAAACAGGGCGTCAGAAAAGAAAAAAAGGGAAAAGGAAGGAGAGAGAGAGAGAGAGAGAGAGAGAGAGAGAGAGAGAGAGAGAGAGAGAGAGAGAGAGAGAGAAAATGTGCTGTACTGAAGATGACTAGTTGCTTAGAACGTCAATTACAAGGCAGTTAATTAGCTATGGATGAAGTCAGTTTTTTTTGGAAACTAGAAGAGTTTTGTAACAAACAAAATGTAAAAACTAGTGATATAACTACGAAGCCAACCCTCTACAGGAAATAAAAGAACAGTGGGTATGACTTCTTTCAACTTCCATCGAAATGTTGATTAAAATCTAAAATACAGGAAACAAACTTTGTTGTCGTCTCTAATTCCTTAGATGAATCCGTTGAGGTCTGAAAACAATCATCAAAGAGAAGATAAACGACAATAAAAAGATCTACTTTTCGTTTGTATAGAACAAAGAACAAGGTGTAAGTGCATACATCAGAAAAATTATGTAATTCTTCCATAAATACTTCCTCCTCCCGTAGGGGGCTAGTGCCGTCAGTGCACCTTACGCGGTGCACTGTAGGCATTACTTAAGGTTCTGTGCAGCATCCCTTCGGCCCCTGGCTGCAACCCCTGTCACTGCTTTTACTGTACCTCCGTTCATAGTCTCTTTCTTCCATCTTACTTTCCACCCTCTTCTAACAATTGTTTCATAGTGTAACCGTGTGGTTTTCCGTCTGTTTCACCTTTAAGACCCTCTTATGCTCAATTTCCCTGTCAGCGCTGAATGAGCTCATAGGTCCCACCTCTCTCTCTCTCTCTCTCTCTCTCTCTCTCTCTCTCTCTCTATTACTGGGAAACATAGGATTTTATTTCTCATAATGTCCTTATCTTTATTCCCTGAATAGCTTCTGGATCTCTCTCTCTCTCTCTCTCTCTCTCTCTCTCTCTCTCTCTCTCTCTCTCTCTCTCTCTCTCTCTCTCTATTACTGGGAAACACAGAATTTTATTTCTCATAATGTCCTTATCTTTACTCCCTGAATAGCTCTCTCTCTCTCTCTCTCTCTCTCTCTCTCTCTCTCTCTCTCTCTCTCTCTCTCTCTCTCTCTCTCTCAAGCCTGTCTTTAACGCAGACTGATATCTCGTAGCTCAGAACATTTTGGTAAAATTATCCTGAAACACTGAATGCCAGTCAACATCTAACTCAATATGCATACTTCCATCTCTAGGTAATATCAACAGCACGACCACAGATCACTATAGAATATATTTACGTGAAATACTTTGCCAAACATCCGTCCTATAAGTTGCTGTGTGTGTGTGTTTGTTTGTTTTCTTTCACCTCTATCAGCATGCGTGTAAGAACGTGTATACTTTGTCTTTTCAGACTTGGTAGTCATTTTTCTCAAATACTTAGACTCAAAATCATCGTCACTGAAGCAAAAAGAGAGAGAGAGAGAGAGAGAGAGAGAGAGAGAGAGCCGAAACCCCACAGTTGAAGAGAATGAGCTGGGAAAGCAGCGGTGGCGATATCTGTCGCCAGTCTCCGTAGGTAGCTACCACGGAGCTTCTCACTAGCGTTGACAAAAGTTTAAATTAATCTTCCTCGGCTGTTATCTAATCGGGCACTGGCGGCCTCACAAGCCCTTGAAATTCTACGGAAAATATGATTTATATTAAAAAATTAACTTCATGTGGTTCTTAACACAAATTCAAGTCAATAAATTAAAAAGTTTAAACTGATATTCTTCGTCTTTTGTCTAATCGAAGACAGTCTGCCTCAGTCAGCACCCCTTGAAACCCTTTGGAAAATGCAATTTTATTTCTAGAGTTTACTTCGTTTGTTTTTTACACAAAATTTATTAGTAAAGTAATAAAAATTTATACTTCATCATTATTCGATTGAAATTCTCTTCGAAAATTGAAATCTTGATTGAACGTTTTCTACCTGGAATTAGAATTAGCTGGAGTACAAAAAAGTGCCAAACATAAATGAACCATTAAAACCGATCGAATACGCAAAACCTAAAAAAAAAAAAAAAAAAAAAAAAACTGGGAAAACTACACTTTGTTGCAGCACTGCAGATTCCAATGCCTCAGTTATAAAAATATTCCGCAGAATGAATGGGTTCCAGTTCAAAATAGTGTTATAAATATCGGGCGTTTTGCTTGATAGGAAACTGAACATTTTCAGTTTTAAAGAAGGAAATAAAATTATAAAGGAAAGTGGTACTTTAGAGGCTGAGAAGTCGAGCCCAAATTTTCCAGTGTCAAATTATTCCCCAGAGAGAACACGTGCAGATGCCCTTCCTCAAATTCTTGCTTTCTTCTCTCTCTCTCTCTCTGCTCTTGGACTTCTTTTGTGTTCCGGGTCGAGCGAGGCGAGACACTGCCCCAAGGCATTCGGTCGGCTAGAGAAAAGTTATTTCTGACGACAAGAAAGTCAGGAGCTAGCCAGCCGTCGTCGCAGTAAGAAGCTCTTCCAAAACCCTTGCCAGGGCTTCCCCAAGGGCGACCCTCTCTCTCCATTAGCGGCCTGAAATTAAGCAATCATTGATTCTGCCTGCCCACAGCTCAAGAAGCAAAGGAAGATCCAACCATGCTTTACTAAAAGCATGGCCAAATTGCATAAGGTATGTCTGGAATTGAACGGAGTCCATCCCTAAGTGCATCTCTAAGTGCAGTGAAATTATGTCAAGTGTCCCTTTGAACTCAGTGAGTTAATGAATTAATTTTCCCTTTTGACAGTCATATATATATATATATATATATATATATATATATATATATATATATATATATATATATATATATATATATATATATATATATACACACACACACACATGCACACACACACACACACACACACACACACACACACACATATATATATATATATATATATATATATATATATATATATATATATATATATATATATATATATATATCAGTGATGTATAATAACCTACTGGAATCTTGTTTTTGACATTTATGTCCATATGATAGGTCTATTTGAGGTCATTTATGCTTACCAGAGATCTCTCTGCATTCCAGGAATCGATGTCCGTGTAGGTGATTAGTGCAAGTTATTTCCTAACACAAGTTGCCCGAATTCCAACCCGACAAACCGTTGCATTCAAGAATAACTTAATTATCTGGAGAACAAATTTCCCCGTTGCAGAGTGGTTTTTTGTTCATCAGTGGATTGATACTACTAAATAGAAAGATGCCATGTACTCCTTGCTGTTCATTTGATACTCGACAGTGTAAATAAATTAACATTTACTTACTCAGGGTAACTCTTGCTTGTGACCTTCAACCTCTTTTTCACAATCTTTTTGGTTTATGAATTGTGGCCCTGTTAGCAAATGCTAGAACTAGGCCATATTGTAATCTTCCAGGCCGTAATTCATAACAATGGGTAAAATGAAAGCAACTGATAGGAACTTTGATTAATTCCGAAAACTGATGTACTAAATAAAAGAAAACATTTAACAAAACAAGAATATCATTTTCACTTTTTTCATGGAAGCATATTTAACCTAACAAATGAACCACTGGCTGAGAAAGAGGTTTTTTGTCTTCCATTCTTCAAATAGCGTCTATTGCAGAAACTTCAACTTCTTTAGGGACAGGTTACACTCTCATTGACAATTATTTATATAAGAAGCCTTTATATATATCATGTTCGCATCCAGGCCACATTATGGCCACCTGCATTTTGCACCTGACTGTTCAAGTGTTGATAATGGTTTGTATTTTATAAGGGGGCGTTTAACTCTTCTCACAGTCTTCTTTTATATGCTCGAATTTGAATTTTTCGAGTGTCTCGGCTGCGCTCGTGGCTCCTTCGGAATTGAGCCATTTTGCTACTGCCCGCTCCGAATAGTACGCCCAATCGGTCCAAGTCTGGCCTGCTTCTCTTGGCTGCTCTCTCCACCGGTCGGGGGTAATCTCGTACGCCTTCGTAACTGCTTGGCGTACGACTTCCCAGTTTCCCTATCTTCCGCCGAAAGGGCGTGGTAGGCAACGAGGGCTGTTCCGCCCAGGAATTTAGTGAGAACAAGGGAGAGTTCCGCGGGGGAGAGGTCGCAGCACTCCAGGACTCGTTCGGCCCTTTCAAGCCATACTTCAGGCTAGGACTCCGTCCATTTTGGCATGAACGAGTGAGCTCGGCTGAGGGCACTCATTCCCGCCGCAGGAGGTGGGGTGGCATGCTGTCGTTCTAACATCTGGAGCTCATGAGCGCGCTGTCGCTCTTGATCTTCCCATTCTCTTTCCTCTCTTCTCTCTTGGTCAATTCTTTCTCACTCTCTCTCCTCACGTTCTTTCTCTTTCTCCGCCTGTTCTTTCTCCTCTCGTATCTCTTGAGCAATTCTTTCTCTCTCTCTCTCTCTCTCTCTCTCTCTCTCTCTCTCTCTCTCTCTCTCTCTCTCTCTCTCTCTCTCCGCCTTGGCATCGTCCACTCGCTCTTAACCCATTCTCTCAGATCTTGCCCCGATAGTCCCATGTCCTTTCCAGCGGACATGTAGAATTGGAAGTCCTCGTTTTGTTGGGTTCTGGTATTAGCCATCTTGAAATAATGGTTATACAGACTGGACTTTCTAATGAATCAAATACGTCTGAAAAGACTCAATTGCAGGAATCTGAAACACTCAATTGTTCAGACTGCAGGATCTGTCTGAATAAGACAGTTGATCAGTAAGTCTGAGGAGACTTTGTTAAAATTTAATATTTCTCGGTAAGACGTGGTTGTTCGTGGCGAAGGAATTTTAATATGCGTCTCGGAAGATGTACTTGGATTTTGTCACGCTCGTACTTGGCCGGCTGTAGCGTGAAATTAAGGAGTTGTTCTAACGAACCAGAATGATCAGTCCCATAAGGGCTTAGATGTGTGTGAAATACACTATACAATGTCTCAAAAGGACTTAATTTTAGGTTTCCCTGAGGAATTAGGAATTCTCGCCACGTGCGACGTAGAATTTTAGTAGGAGTCTCTGAGGACTTGGAATTTGGAGGAATTCTCGCCACTTGTGACGTAGAATTTTATTTGGTTTGCCCGTAGGACTTGGAAATACGATTCGTCCCTTAGGACTTAGAAATCACTAACGGGAAAAACCCAAAGAAAAATGTTTGCTGAGAAATTAATAAAAAAAAAAAAAAAGGCTACACACGCGGGCATGAGCGGGTGGTGAAGGGGTCTGACCATCACCGGAGTTATTTTTAGATTCTGTGTGAATGAACCCGTCTATTTATAGACCGTCTGGGACTCCGGGGAATTTCCCGGGAGGAGAGGATAACAGTAAAATGACCTAGTGATTTCCCCTAGAAGCGAAGTTTAAATTTCGCGTTCCTAACAGCAATGCAAGCTGACTTCGTCTTGTCCCACGTGGGAATTTATTCGTGCCTAAATAATAATTCACTAATCCGAAATACAAAGTAAAATTTATCACAGAGGAATTTCTTTTGCACTATTCCTCGAAGCAAAGAATATGGCAAGGATTTTAACACAGAGGAATTTCGCACTATTCCTCGAAGCAAAGAATGGTTAGCACTGGTTATTTCCTAACTACCTATCCTGAAAGGCATGCATTAATGAATCTAATACGGCAGTTCTTTTCTCTCAGTGAATATATGCGTCCCTATTTCTAATTCCTAGGAACAGTTATGATTGTAAAGAAGTTTTGCTAAGATAAACACAATTTACTTTCATGGAATTTCCGGATCTGTGTGCTGGTTTTACACAAAAGGTTCGTAATTGTCTCGGACCCAGCGTAGCTCTGCTAATTGCTGATTTGGCAGATGCAAACCCAAACAAAAGCAGAAAACAAATGGGGTGGGAATGCAACCGCTAAAACGAGAATCTCAGGCAAAAGGTCGCCATTTTTATGTTTTTCCTGCCGATTTAGTTTGAAATATTCTCTTTGAGATAGGTAGCAACAATTTCAGATAATTTAGCCTTGTGATTCCGATTTCGTGGGGGCCAGAGAAACATAAAACAAGAGGAAAAAGGGGGAATTTCATATGAGCAGGAGTGAATTTACATAAATAACATTAGTACGGGAAAGAGGAATGAAGGGGATTCCTACGGGATGGATGAAACTGGGAGGATTCCAGACACAGTCCAAGAGGATTCCACGGTATAGGGTCCCTCTGAAATGAGAGATATGCACATTATACGCCAGTAATGAAAATAGACAAAAGAATAATGAATTCGAAGCTACACTGAGGGTGCCAAGGGGCTTCGATGAATTAATAATGGCTTAGCACTACCGACACTTGAGGAGCACGGACATTTGACAAGAGATTCGGTGATTACTGGCACTCAGATTAAGTAAATGTCACGAGGAAAAGCGTGACTGAATGGATGTCTTTACAGAGCACATTACCGTAAGGCAGATTTGGTTCCAGCGCAGAAAGCAGTCCGTGGATGACTTGCGATTTCCGAGTGCGAGTTTTCTTCCACGTGGTAAGATGAAAGTGCTTCAGTAAAGGGCAAGGCAACGGGGACTTCTCGAAACGCCAAGCAAATGGAGTGGGTCATCAGTCCGGCCAGCATCGAATGAAACTCATGGCTGGCGGGTGGAGTGCACAAAGGGAAAGTATACTTTTAAAGGCCACGTGGTTAGGAGCTAAGGGCATCGTTGGGCCAGGGCATGGTGGTGGTTTGGGGACTTCTTCACACCCTCTCATCCAGCGTGCGTCTGAGAGCGAACCTTGGTCTGGTTTTCGCTTTTATCTCCTCCTATGGGGCAGGGGACACGTCCAACACATAGAAGGGTTGAGTTATGTTCAGCTGATGCCCACAGGGTTTTTTTGCCTGAAAAGGACAGCCAGACAGATTCACTTTTGCCTCGGAAATCAGAAATTATCTACTTAAAGGGGTTGGCCTACAATCGGTTTTAATCCCTTGTATTCTGACCGTGCAAAATATCGATCGGCAGACAGTAAAGGAAAAAAAATGGAGGAAGCAATTTGGAGGAGTTCTTGCTAATTATAATATATATATATTCTATATATATATATATATATATATATATATATATATATATATATATATATATATATATATATATATATATATATATATATATATATATATATATATATATATATATATATATATATATATATATATATATATATATATATATATATATATATATATATATATATATATATATATATATATATATATATATATATATATAATATATATATATATATATATATATATATATATATATATATATATATATATATATATATATATATATATATATATATATATATATATATATATATATATATATATATATATATATATATATATATATATATATATATATATATATATATATATATATATATATATATATATATATATATATATATATATAAACACAGGGGTATGTAAGGACATGGCACATTATGTGGTTTCTTTATTCACTGGTGACGTTTCGAGACAAAGTCCCATCTTCAGGCTAAAAGCAGAAAATAAATATTGCATTAATCCAAAACACGTTTCTTTTTGGAAAAAGTAAAGCGTAAGAGTAAAATTATAAACAATTAAAAATCTTCCAGTAAAATTACAAATTAAAAATCTGAGGTGAGGGAAACACCTCGCTCAAGATGAGTGCCGCCGGTCCGTGTCAGGACGGTGGAAAAGTCGAGAAGAGGCAGAGAACATAGTGACGTGGCTTTATGCTACATACAAAGGTGCTGAGATGGTATGGTTGTTTAGTGAAGGTTCCAGTTTCTTAATTGCCAGACTTTCAAGAATGCGGAGATGGTGTTCATATGGTGATGTCATAATAACCTTTAAGTTATTATAATTTATGTCTGTCTTACAGATTCTGGTGTGATTCCTGGTATTTGACTGTTCTGGGCTGGATAATTTACTGCCCGTTCGTAAGAGCATCGCACCTCACCTTGAGCAACCGGTGCGTACTTCCTATGTAGCAGCAATTAAATAAATATACTACACCAGATTGCATTAAGGATTGCAACTTCTCTTTGTGTTTTAGAAAGCCTTCGATAGTTCCAGGATATACACAAGTGAATTTGGTATCAGCTGCCTGAAAGTGGTGATTTAAAATTTCCTTAAGAGAGGGTAAAAACTTCGTATCATGTATGTAAGGTAATTTGACGTAATATCTTAGTTTTTGTGCTAAATGCACTACACCAGGTGGATGTAAAAGTTATTGATAGTTTTCTTGACATTTAGAAAATAAGTCCGATGGATAACAGTTGGTGTTAAAAAACCTCTCAAGAAATTTTATTTCATCATGGAATAAGTTCCAACTGGAGGTAACATCAACAGCACTAGAATAAATCACTGTAAAATATGCTGTATTTATATGA
>NC_089782.1:57922084-57934584 GCF_040412425.1 Macrobrachium rosenbergii | reverse complement strand
GTATTGGACGGTATAGACAGTTGAAACTTCGAGCTGAATGGGGGAAGGATTTGATTCTCTCTGAGCGTTCCCGACGCGTGAGAATCTATAAACCACTATCGAACAGGAGAGCGATGAAGTGCCGTAATCTGTCTATTTTTTTCGTGTGACATCTGTTACCTTGATCGAGGGAGGGAGGAAGATAACATCTTGTTCCCTGCAAAAACGACTGAGAGGCCTTTGTATATAATAACATGAAAGGGAAGATTTTGGAATAATTAGAATGAAACGATTGTTGCGATAGTGGGAAAGAGAAAGGCGACGCTTTTTAAAACATACTGTACACCTTAAGGAAAAAGAAGCGGATGTCAATGAAAATTGTGAACAGTAAATAGTGATGATAATCATGACAGTAATAGAGTAATGTAATTAACTCCCTTCATTAAGAAATAAAATGACAAAATAAAAGTATTACAATGACGAAAACTGTGAAGCTTAATCCAAAAGAAACGAACTGGAAAAAAACAACAGATGAAAGCTGTCATTTTAGAAAGGGTAACGATTCTGGAAATCTGTTTTCGTACAGAGAGGAGTCACCCATTTAGAAAATGAGGTCACTTTGGGGAGTGCTGCAGAAGGTCTCCAGGGACTTTGCCTCTATCGTAGTTTGTTTGTTGACCCTTGAGAGGAGAACAAAATAAGAGGAACTTGAAGAAACAGACAAATAAATGAGAAGCCAAACTTAGTTTTCTGTAAAAGAAAACTATTAGAGAGATGGCTAGTTGTCTGTCCGTCCGCACTTTGACTGTCCGCCCTAAGATCTTAAAAACTACTGAGGCTAGAGAGCTGCAAATTGGTATGTTGGTCATCCACCCTTCAATCATCAAACATACCAAATTGCAGCCTTCTAGCCTCAGTAGTTTTTATTTTAGTTAATGTTAAAGGTAACCGATCGTGCGTTTGGCACCGCTTCAGGTGCCAACAACACAGGCCACCACCGGGTTGTGGCTGAAAGTTTCATGGACCGCGGCTAAGAGTTTCATGGGCTTTGGCTGAAACTTTCATACAGCATTATGAGCTTTACGGAAAACTCGATTGCGCCGAAGAAACTTGGACGCATTTTTACTTGTTCTTTTGATTTTCAGATACATCAGGAAAAGGAATAAACTAATACATCAAAGTTCTTTGGTTTTAGTCAATATTTGTCTTCATTCCCCTTCAATTTCCAGTCATGGCTGTGTGGTCCAAAAGGTATGTCGCTCGGAATGATTCCTTTCCTGCTACCTGCTAATGACTTCACGGGACTTTCATCGAAGTGGTCATTAGATTCTCAGCTACAGGAAACAAACTTGTCGTCTTCTCTAATCGTGGGATGAGTTTTTTTTAGGTCTGAAATTAATCAGCAGGAAGATAAAAGACAATAAAAGATCTACTTTTCGTTTGATGAGAACAAAGCGAAATAAGTGCATTCATCATAATTATTATGTAATAATTCCATCAATACCTCCAAGCTCTCTCTCTCTCTCTCTCTCTCTCTCTCTCTCTTCTTCCTGTTACTGGAAAACAATGGGTGTTATTTCTAATAAAGTATTCATCTAATCTATTTCTCATAATTCACTCATCAAATCTCATTGCATCAGTGAATAAATATAAGACTTTATTCACTAAATAGCTGCAGTCTCTCTCTCTCTCTCTCTCTCTCTCTCTCTCTCTCTCTCTCTCTCTCTCGGTAACATCAACAGCACTAGCCTAGATCACTGTAAAGTATATTTAAGTGAACCGAAACACACACACACACACACACACGCACAACAAATTCTAGTACGTAGCTGTAGTGAAGTATTTCAATACAGCTTCGTACTAGAATTTGTTGTTGTGTGTGTGTGTGTGTGTGTGTGTGTGTGTGTGTGTGTGTGTGTGTGTGTGTTTCGGATCATCTTTATGAGAATTTGCGAACTTGTTGTTTTCATACTTGGTAGTCATATTTTTTTTTTAGATATTTTCAAAGTAGTTTCAAAATCATTGTCACTGAAGAAAAATAAGAGAGAGAGAGAGAGAGAGAGAGAGAGAGAAGAGAGAGAGAGAGAGAGAGAGAGAGAGAGAGAGTAAAATCCCAGAGTTGCAGAGAATGGGTCGGGAAAGCGACGGTCGCGACATCTACCGCCAACCTCCGTAACTACCACAGACCTTCCGACAACCGTTAGCAAAAGTTTAAATTTATATTGTTTGTCTTTTACCTAATCAAGCACTGCCGGCCTCACAAACCCTTCAAGTTCTACGGAAAATGTAAATTTTATTCTAACGTATACTTCGTGTGGTTCTTAACACGAAGTATAAAAGTAAATAAATGAACAAGTGTTCTTCACCGTTTCTCACTGGAAAATCTGGCGAAAAAAAAATTGGAATTAAACAAACACAAATGAAGAATTAGGACTGATCGAAACCGCAAAACGCAAAAAAAAAAAAAAAAAAAAAAAAAAAAAAAACTATATTCTGTAGCAGCACAGCAGATTCCACTGTCTGTTATTCAATTACTCTACAGTGACTGGGTTTTAACTGAAAACAGTTAAACTGACAGGAACTTTCATTAGTTCCAAAATCTGGCATAATGAATGAATATAGAACAGAGCAGCAATTTCACTTTTATTGAATCACAGAGGCATTTTTTCTCCTTTCCTCAAACAACTTCTGTTGCAGAAATTTCAACTTCTTTAGGGACAGGTTACTGGTTACTTTCTCCTTAACGTCTGCTTGTGTAAGAACCATTTAAATGTCATTACAGAGGGACTTGTTAATTCCCTTTTCCTATTCTCTTCAGGGCCTCATCATTTCCCACTGCATTTTGCACCTGACTGTTCAAGTGTCGGTAACGACTTGTACTCTACAGAATTGAATAGAATATAGAATTTAGGCCAAAGGCCAAGCACTGGGACCTATGAGGTCATCAGCCCTGAAAGGGAAATTGACAGTAAGAAGGTTTGAAAGGTGCAACAGGAGGAAAACCTCAAAGCAGTTGAAGAGGAGAAGCACTATGAAACAATTGTTCGGAGAGGGTGGAAAGTCAGATGGAATGAAGAGAATATGAAAGGAGGTACAGTGAGAGGAATGAAGGAGGTTGCAGCTAGGGGCCGAAGGGACGCTGCAATGACCCTTAAGCGATGCCTACAGTGCACTACGTGAGGTGCACTGAAGGCACAACCTCCCTACGGGGGATTTGTACTATATAGGAAGCTCCGTTCAAGCCTTCTCTGTCTTCATTTACCCGGACTTACTCAGGCCGTGAATGCATGAACTCTCGTGGCCAGCCAATTATTTGAACAGCGCTCATTTTCATAATTCTTTTCTAGACAAAACGAAAAAGAAAATAGTTTTACGCAGGAAGGAGTGAATAATATATTTTTTTACACTTCTTTTTTTAACGAAAGGCATTACACTCTTTGCTCTGAAACACAATATTGTGACGCAGAGTCAACTACGGATGATATCGGTAGTGATAGCAAGATAGAAAAATATTGGCGCCAAAAACAACGCAGCAAATATGAAAACATGTAAAAGTAAAGCAAAGTTGAAGTTGATGAATATCTAGAGATGGTGGTGATATCAAAAACAACAGAAGCTCGCCCATTCATCGCTAAGAAATGGATATGATCATGAAATCATCATGAGAGGAATATAATAATGATGATGGAAGTTTTTGATGTGAACAAGTTGTGCTTTTTGCGTTGAAAGAGAAAAGTAAGAGTGAGATAACGTGATGAACGAGAGAGAAACAATGTTGTGACGAAGTAGAAGACAGTAAAGTTGGAGAAGATCTGATTTCACGGGAGATGGAGCCGTTTCAGAAAACGAGATCACTCAGTAGCCTCCCCAACAAATCCTCAGAGACTTTTTCGGCTTTATCAAAAGTGGATGACTGTTTAGGAAAGATGGGAAGATGATAATAGGGAAAGGAAGAGATAGACATAAGACAGAGAGAAAATCATTCTTGATTCTACATCCTTTTGTCTATCATTGTGTCTACTGCTCTCATCGAGGACATTGGTGTGTTTGATATCATCGCCCCATCCGCTTCCCTCGACACATTTAGAACGTTCGGTGCTCCTTTGGCTTGTAGTACAGTACAATTAGGGTTTAACCTCAAAATTTAGAATGACAAACTGAAACTTTGGGAATATGTAGAGGTGAATTGTGTTATCTTCATCCAAAAAGTCCCAAAAAATCCAGTGACGGGTTTTTGAGTTAAGGCCACAAAATGGCGGCCATTTTGGAATTTTCAGTTTTCTCATTTATTGCTCCTAAAGGGTAAAATATTAAATTTGTAAATGAAATACACATCAGGTTTTTATTATATGATACTTGTAGAAGCTATTTACATAAATTTCTTGAGTACTAACAGCATCAGTGTGAAATTTTGTGCCTTTATTTTTAATAATTTCCGTTACTAGCAGTTGACTGGAATATTCCCGTTCCTGCTATTGGAAAACTAATTGGTATATCAAAATTATTATCTAAATAAATCATCTGCAGAATTTTCTTGTCTTTTAAATGACACCAAAAGGACATTTCTATGACATGCCACTGCCGTAGTATCTTTGCCTGAATATATAATATATATATATATATATATATATATATATATATATATATATATATATATATATATATATATATATATATATATATATATATATATATATATATATATATATATATATATATATATATATATATATATATATATATATATATATATATATATATATATATATATATATATATATATATATATTATATGTATCTTACATCTGCAGGCGTACTTTTTCCGTGTATGTGACAAACCAGTATAATATATAATACATACATACTATAAAATGTTTAGTACTGTGTGATCATTAATGTTTCTATTTTTTTCAGGTAGAGTGAAACACAGCGAATTCAGCTATTGAAAAGGCACAGAAATGGAAGACATGTCGAAATGTTGCATATTGTGCGAGCCCACTGGCAATAACTGTTTTGGTGAAACTGTGCGCGTCATTAGAGGGTTGGATAAAATAATTGAGAGTAGTACTTCAAAAGAGGACAATGTAAAAGAATTACTGAAAAACAAGAGCTCCGTTGTTGTCCATGTGAAATGTAGAAAAGACTACACACGTCGCTTGGAGTCCGCACCTAGAAAAGTTCACACGACCCATGAAATCGAGCAAGAGTTCGGTTTTAAATCCCAGTGTATATTTTGCGAGAAGAAAATTGCTGTGGATGTGAGAAAATTTAGGAAGACAACTTCTTATGAGTTTAGTGTCGTGGAAACACTAGAATTTGTTAACAACATTCGCACAAATGCTAAAAAATGAAATGATAACTGGGGGAGAGAGGTTCTTCTCCGAGTGTCCAATGTCATTGACCTTGTCGCAGCTGAGGGACGGTACCATCGTACATGCTACAAATACTTCTTGAGGCCAGGCAGTGCAAAGCCAGGAACAGCTACACTACAGGGACGAAAAATGGATAAGGAAAAGTCAAGAGCAATTACCAAACTGTGCGAGTATTTGGAAGAAAATGATGAATGCCAGTATTCTGTTGATGAATTAACGTCAATTATGAGTACCTATGAAAACGCTGGTATTAATTACGGTATTCAATACTTGAAGAAGAAACTCAAGAACCATTATGGAAATCAAATAACAATAGTTGATAAGATAGGTAACAGTGGAGTGGTGTGTTTCACTGAATGTATGAAAGATATTTTAACGGATGAATGGTATGATGCACGAAAAAGTGATTCTGCTGAAGATGCTAGAAGACTGAGAGAAACTGCTGCTCTGATCATTCGAAATGACATTCGTTCAAAAGCTTACAATTGTGAGGTATTCCCTTCAGCAGAGCAAGAAATTTCTAGAAATTGTGAGCTTGTTCCAGATTATCTTCGTATGTTAATTGATGGAATCTTGAATCAAAAAAAAAAATTATAATCAAATACAAAGAAAGTCAATCAGTATACAGCATGCTATCATTGCTGCTGTTTGTCCTAGATCATTTGTCTCGCCCAAACAAACTGGTCTGGGTGTTCATCTACACAGAAAGTATGGATCAAGAGTACTGACTGACATCGTTTCTAACGTAGGATTCTGTGCCCCATATAGAGAAGTATTGCTGTATGAAGCATCAGCTACAATGAACCCATCAACTGCAGTAGATCCACGGTCATATATCCACTTTGTATATGATAATGCTGACTATAATGTTGCAACTTTAGATGGTCATAATACATTCCACTCAATGGGAGGAAATCAAGTGTGAAGCCTATACAATTGGAAGAGTATCAATGAAAACAATGGAAGGAAAAGCATTCAGAGATATTCATCTACAGCGAAGAAACAACATCAGGTCGTTGTCATCTGTAACAAAATCAATTATGATTAATGATACGCAGATTACTGTCAATGCAAACCAGTTATTCCATCGAATTATATGTGTTGCTAGAAGTGATTCTGACCTTGCATCATATCTGGGATATGAACTTGCACCTCAACCACCTTCCCTCTTTGGTGATTTTTCTATGAGAAAAGCAAAAAAAATCTGCTCTTGTACCAGTCACTGAGGCATTGGCACCCTGTGAAAATGTTCCTCCAGCTGGAGCAGTGTATATTTTAGATGGTGGGTACCTTCTTCATCATGTGTGGCAACGTCCTGCTGCATTCAGTCAGATATGTTCTCAGTATACATCGTTCATTAAACAGAAGTACAGGAACGCTCACATAGTATTTGATGGCTATGACACGCACAGTACAAAAGATGAAGAACACTTTCGTCGAGGAAGGACACAATCTTCTAGAGATATAGCTGTAGAAAGCCACATACCAGTCCCAGTGTCTCAGCAGGAGTTCTTAGGAAATACTAAAAACAAGATAGGATTGATCAAACTCCTATCTACCCATCTGGAAGCTGCTGGCTGTAAGGTCCATCAGGCAGAGGCAGATGCTGACAGATTGATAGTAACAACAGCAACTCATTTACGAGATTCAGGACAGGAATTAGTTATTGTGGGGGAGGACATTGATCTTCTTGTCCTCTTAATTGCACTTGCCAAACCTCAGACTGATTTCAAAATGATGATCCCAGCAAACAAAGCACATCCTGATAAAATATTCAGCAGTGAAAGAATTCAGAGCAAAATGGGGGACATGGCTTACAGCTTGCTCTTCCTGCATGCAATAACAGGTTGCGATACAACCTCTGCTTTGTATCGCAAGGGTAAAAGGGTTCCTTATTAAACATTACAGGAGGATCCTGTACTAAGTCACAAGATGCAAATTTTTAATGACCCCAGGCCTCTGCAGTGATATAGCTGCTGCTGGAGAAGCATTTCTTCTTGTCCTGTATGGAGGAAAGCCAGAAGGTAGTCTTGATAAACAAAGGTACTTTAATTACTTAAGGACGATAGCTAAACAGCCCGTACATGCCAAATTTGATCTAGCTGCACTTCCTCCAACATCAGCAGCAGCACGCCAAAATTCTTATCGTACCTTCCATCAAGTACAACAGTGGCAAGGGATTACTCTAGACCCCTCTGACTGGGGTTGGAAGTTAGAAAATGACCGACTAAGACCAGTAACATCGCTTAAAGAGCCCGAACCACATTCCCTACTTCATCTTATAACTTGTAATTGTAGAAAAGATTGTGAAGTGAACTGCGAGTGCAGGAGAAGTGGACTCCCTTGTACACATATGTGTGGGTATTGTGCTGGGCATGGGTGCAATAATCAATGTAGAAGAACATAGCGAAACTGAAAATGAAGACTATTCTCAACCCTTACAGAAAAAGAAAAGGAAATAATTTACGAGAAATAATAAAGAATGATTCATATTTTTGTTTCAGCGTAATTAATGCATAATCCCTTGTGCGTAAAAATGGAGTTTCATCAAGTTGAAGTTATTTTTTGTCTGTACAGCTGTATAGTTGAAAACTAATTTTGATAATTTTTTTCCACATTGTATTGTATTGCATGTAGTTAACGGTTATATGCTCAGTTCACTACATAATTTTTATGGTAATTGTGGTTATGTGACCTAGAATTTATCCTCAACTAATTATAATGTCATAAGCATGTGATATATGAATGTCTTCAACAGCAAAATGTTGACGATTGTATGGTAGGAACTAGGTAATTGCTAATGGCACCAATTGAAGTACATGTATTCAAAAGAAGATACCCCCGCAATGGTGCGTCCTAGAAGCGTCATTTTGGTGTCATTTGAAAGACAAGAAGATTCTGCAGATTGTTTATTTAGGTAAAAATTTTGATATACCAATTATTTTTTCAATAGTAGGAATAGGAATATTACTGTCAACTATGAGTAACAGAATTTTTTTCAAATAAAGGCCCATACTTTCACACTGATGTATTTAGTACTGATGATATTTATTCAAATAGCTTCTAAAACTACCATATAATACAAAATAATGTATATTTCATCTACCAATTTTATTTTTTTACCCTTTAGGAGCAGTAAATGAGAAAAACTGAAAAATCCAAAATGGCCGCCATTTTGTGGCCATAACTTGAAAACCTGTCACTGGATTTTTTGGGACTTTTTGGATGAAGATAACACAAATCACCTCTACATATTCCCAAAGTTTCAGTTTGTCATTCTAAATTTTGAGGTTTGAGCTAAAACTGAGCTAATTGTACTGTACTATTGTTATCTAGGCGTCACCTACTCCCAGGTGCTAGTACTAAACATGGCGGTAGCCCCTTGGGACGCCGTGTTTAGTACTAGCCCCTCGGGATTCAAAGTATTATATGCACCATTTCTGTATTGTGTGGTCGACAGATTATTATGTTAATGAACGATATCTTCGTGCGGGCGTCTACTTTAACATTGACCGTGCAGTGTTTAGTACTAGCACCCCGGAGTAGGTGACGCATAGATAAGAAGCCAAAATAGCACCGAATGTTCTTTGGTAATGAGGACCTTACCACCCCAGAATCACAAGTCGGTTGCTTTTCGACATACAGTCGTGGCGCCGGGAGTTCAAAAGGAGGGGAACAAAGTTGAGAGCAATAACTTGAGAAAGCACGTGCCAGGGACTTCCACGTTTTGTGATAGATTCCATTTCCAAAAGGCCAGAGAGTATAGGTTTTGGCCTCGATTTGTCTGGGAGAGCGAAGGTGAATTACCATCCTCATCACATAGTTCCTTTATAAGAGCTTGTTGGTTAGTATTAATTTGTCTGCCATTTATTTCATTATGTTTTTCATTTTTTTATCTAGGGTTCCTAGAATGTGTAAGCTTGCTTTGGAAGTTAAAGTCCTTTAAGACTTCTTCAGTATGAATGTTTGCACCTTTTGATGAATTAAGAACCTTCATTCCCAGCTAATTCAAATCCGGTGGGAAGGCTTGCCACCTTCAG
This sequence comes from Macrobrachium rosenbergii, assembly GCF_040412425.1. Classification (NCBI taxonomy): domain Eukaryota; kingdom Metazoa; phylum Arthropoda; class Malacostraca; order Decapoda; family Palaemonidae; genus Macrobrachium; species Macrobrachium rosenbergii. The sequence goes on along the minus strand of NC_089782.1, from coordinate 57,925,193 downwards.
TGTGGTGGCTACTCTGACTGTTTACAGCATCATAGGGATAGGTTTACAGTAGTCTCTTTACAATAATTTACAAATCACGTAACTAATGAACCTGAAATTTTCTGAGGAGAGTTGGCTGCTGGTAAACTTGCTATGGTTCCTGAATGGTAAAATTCTGAATACAGCCCCTATTATTCACTTCTTAGATAACACTTCTATGACGTTAAAAAGCAGGCATCCAATGGTCAATGCTAAACTTTTGGTCATTTATCACAGGGAAAGAGAGATGGAGAGAAAAACGTGAACGGAAAGAAGAAACTGCGCCTCTAACTTTCTTTCTTTCGCCACAGCGCGTTTTCTGAGGGACAGCATCTGAATTTCAGTTTGAAATATTGGTAGACTGCTTGTTGGAAGGACACCACATTTGAAGGCAACAGTTCCTGAGATTACTTTTCATAAAGAATAGGTGGAACCTATGAAGTCACTGGCAATTCTGTACCGAGACAGAACGACATGTATTGAGGCAGATTATCAAATTGCCGAAAAACGACAACAGAAAAATTGATGAAACATCAGAAGCTGTTATCTCCTACCTGCCGTCCAAAATATGCTTTAGTGATGACTAAGGTTATAACAGTAAAGACACTTCTCCAGATGTCACGAGATTAAAGTTGTTATGATCCAGCGAACAAAAATGGGGGATAAGAACATGTTGTTCCCGGAGACTCAGGATGTCTCAATGTCTTATTAACAAAGTTTATATGCAAGTTTAACTTATGAAGCTCGTTTCTCTGCCCCACCGTCTATCTGCACTTCTTTCTATATTTGCTATCTATGCATATCCCCGTGTCTTTAAATACCATAAAAAAAGAAGATTCATTCTTTCAGTGAGAGGCACTCAGTTAAGTTTCTGAAATGATTAAGCAAGGTACACACACCTCTTTAAGAGTTTTCGTAGTGACTAACAAAATGAGCAAATCGACCTGTTGTCTAAACTAAATGTGAGGAACACGAGAAAAAGGTAAGAGAGAGAGAGAGAGCACTTCACTTTAAAAAGTTTACTGGCGGAACAGGGGAAAACAAAACATAGCTGAATATTGAAAAGCTTGGCATCAGAGAGTCATCAAAGACCCACTTAATCGAACAGCGAGGAAGAATTCTTGTCATAGGTACGGTCGCTTGTTGGACCCTGTAGCCCTGTGAAAAAAAAATGCCAAGCATAGGGTAAACTACTTTTCTCTGTTACTTCCAGTATGTTCAAATAGCAACATACGTTAGTTACTGGTATATGATCAACTTAACATAAAGCTGTCAAAATTGAAGACTAATTTCAAAGAATTTTTTCTGCCACTGGAAACAATGGCTCACTTCCAAGAGGAGTCCTCCCGGAAGTGAGGGTCCTCAATAAACTATTACAACAAATAACAATGTTGAAAGTTGACCTTAATTTCTGGCCAAAAGAGGAATGAATTACATGAAGCAACATGAAGTAAACAATAACAGATAAATTTTACCATTAATTTATTTAAGGAACACGTAGGGAACCAGTAAGACAGCGAAGTCTGGAGATGACAAGACAGTGCTCGTCTGTTGTCTCCGCCAGCCAAAGGAGTGATGAGTGTGTGTTTAGCAGAAGGGGTGTAAATGGTATAAGGCTGGAATACAAGCCAGGAAGATGTGTTAAAATTGCACAGAAAGGAAATTCCAACATACGAAATTTAAATATGTTAGCTCGTCTAGTATAAAAAAGAAGGAATAATCGATACATGTCCCCCTCTGCTCATCTGCACGAGTTTCTTGTGCCTGCCTCCCAAGAAGTTCAAGGAAAACAATGGTGAGATGCGCAAGACATCGTACTAAAGGCAATGCAACATAAAAATTGCAGATCACAGATTCGTCGAGCAGTTAATCACCTGGCCGTTACAATGGTTGCAACAATTGTTATTAACAGAGATCAAAAAGCCTGAGCGAGTTAGTTAACTCTTAGCTCTGCAAAGTTATGCACGCAGCTGAACTAGCATTATTCATTGGAACAAAGTGACGATGAATACAAAAGGCAAATAGCGATCACGGACAGCTGTCAAAGAGAAAGCGCACAACTGACTGGGCCATTTTATCTCCTTCTCCTATATACAAGTGAAATTAGCCTCCAATACTTGCTTGCTTCACTCGCGTGTTGCTAAGCAATGTCCGTTCCTGACTCATTCGGATCCTTAAGGGTCAGTTTGCCTGTTGTTGAGCAATCCCCGTGTGCTTTACACAATGCTGACAACTGACACAAGGACGTGGGTCAAAGGACTTATTGAAACTACAGTGAATAATATATATGCTTTATAATGAGCAGGTGCCTGTGTAGAACATAAAGGAGCACGGATTTCTTGTTCCGTCTTTCATTCTACACATCCTAGTGATTTACAAAAAGCCTTTCAACATTTTATTTTATAAATATAAATATTACAACAGATACATTAGAAAATTCTCTATCATGCATGTGGATTTATTGTGTGCCGTTGTGAAAAAACAGTGGAATTTTCTGTGTGAGTTCGGAAAAACTTTCTGACACTACGGAAGTGAACATCGAGTTATATTTTCTCTATGTTCAGGAAAAGACTTCAGTCCCTAAGTGCCCAGAAAATTAAAGGAGTTTCTCAACCCTATTTGAAATTAAGAATGAGGATAAAGAAAACAAAATGAAGTTATATATGTATACAGTATATATAAATATGCACACATATATACATATGTATATATACATACATTTATGCATACTGTATGTATATATATATATATATATATATATATATATATATATATATATATATATATATATATATATATATATACATATATATATATACATGCATATATATGTATATAATCATTTGAGACTTTAGGCTCTCGTACACTCAAAATATAGAAGTTTAGTAAACACCATCATCTTTATCATCAACAGTATTCTTTTCATTAACTACTTAACTAGAACTTCCATGTTATCACCACTGATAGGACACGTACAAAAGATTTTGAGAACAATTAATAAAATTCACATTTTATCGAAATTCAGTACAATGATTTTGCTTTTGTCCAGTATTCTCAGGACACTCATAAGAACATGGACATGTCATTATAT
>NC_089782.1:57893223-57910723 GCF_040412425.1 Macrobrachium rosenbergii | reverse complement strand
GTAAGTTCTTTCAACTCGAAGACTCCTGATTTACGTAAAGTAAGCAGAACTTATTCAATGTGGCATCTTGGTTGTTGTCCTCCGTATAAAACAGTGTAAAACAGTAATGGACTGTACAGACAGTTGAAACACCGAGGCTGAATGGGAAAGGATCGATTCTCTCTGAGGATTCCCGACGCGCGAGAATCTATAAACCACTATCGAACAAGAGAGAGATGAAGTGCCATAATCTGTCTATTGTTTTCGAGTGACATCTATTCCCCTTGATCGAGGGGGCAGGAAAATATCATTGTCACTGAAGAAAATGAAGAAAAAGAGAGAGTTGTCAAATACCAGGTTGAAGAGAATGGTCGGAAAGCGACGGTAGAGACATCTACGCCAGTCTCCGTAACTACAAGAGAGCTCCCACAAACGTTAGCAAAAATTTTAATCTATATTCTTCGTCTTTTACCTAATCGAGCACTGCCGTCCTCACAAACCCTTCAAGTTTTTTCGGAAAATGTAATTTTTATTCTAACCTATACTTCGTGTGGTTCTAAACACCAAGTAAAAAAGTAAATAAATGAACAAGCGTTCTTCATCGTTTCTCAATGGAAATTCTGGCGTAAAAACTGGAATTAACTGGAGGACTAAAAAAGGCAAAAACACAAATGAAGAATTAAGACTGATGGAAACTGCAAAGCGTTAAAAGAAAATAAGAAAACCATATTCTGTCGCAGCACAGCAGATTCCACTGCCTGTTATTTGATTATTCTGCAGTGACTGGGTTTTAATTGAAAACAGTTAAACTGACAGGAACTTTCATTAGTTCCGAAATCTGGCATAATGAATGAATATAGAACAGAGCAACAATTTCACTTTTACTGAATCACAGGGGCATTTTTTCTCCTTTCCTCAAACAACTTCTGTTGCAGAAATTTCAACTTCTTTAGGGACAGGTTGCTCTCTCCTTAACATCTGTTTGTGTAAGAACCCTTTCAATGTCATTACAGAGGGACTTCTTCATTCCCTTTTCCTGTTCTCTTCCGGGCCTCGTCATTTCCCAATGCATTTTGCACATGAATGTTTCAGTGTCGGTATCGATTTGTACCCTACGGAATTGAATAGAATATAGAATTTAGGCTAAAGGCCAAGCACTGGGACCCATGAGGTCATTCAGCCCTGAAAGGGAAATTGACAGTAAGAAGATTTTTAAGGTGTAACAGGAGAAAAACCTTGTTGTTGCACTTTGAATCAATTGTTAGGAGAGGGTGGAAAGTCAGATGGAATGAAGGAGGTTGCAGCTAGGGGCCGAAGGGACGCTGCAATGACCCTTAAGCGATGCCTACAGTGCACAAGTGAGGTGCACTGATGGCACAACCTCCCTACGGGGGATTTGTACTATATAGGAAGCTCCGTTGAAGCCTTCTCTGTCTTCATTGATCCGGACTTACTCCAGCCGCGAATGCATGAACTCTAGTGGCCAATCAATTATTTCAGTAGCGCTCATTTTCATAATCCTTTCCTAGACAAAACGAAAAAGAAAATAGTTTTACGCAGGAAGGAGCGAATAATGTATTTTTCACACTTCTTTTCTTAACGAAAGACATTACACTCTTTGCACCGAAACAGAATATTGTGACGTAGATTCAAATACTGATGTTATCGGTAGTGATAGCAAGATTAAAAAATATTGGCGCCCAAAACGACGCAGCAAATATGAAAACGTGTAAAAGTAAAGCTAAGTGGAAGTTGGTGAATTTCTTGGGATGATGGTGATATCAAAAACAACAGAAGCTCGCACATTCATCGCTAAGAAAGAAGGGATATGATCATGAAATCACCATGAGAGGAATATAATGGTGATGATGGAAGTTTTTGATGTGAACAAGTTGTTCTTTTTGTGTTGGAAGAGAAAAGTAAGAGTGAGATAACGTGATGAATGAGAGAGAAACAATGCCTGTAACGAAGTAGAAGACAATAAAGCTAAAGAAGATCTGATTTCACGGGAGATGAAGGAGCCATTCCAGAAAACGAGATCACTTAGTAGCCTCCCCAAGAAATCCTCAGAGATTTCTTTGGCTTTATCAAAAGAAATTGGAAAATGATGATAAGGAAAGGGAGAGATAGACAGACAGACAGAAAATCATTCTTGATTCTACATCCTTTTGTTTATCATTGTGTCTACTACTCTCTTCGAGGACATTGGTGTGTTGATATCATCGCCCTTCCGCTTCCTCGACAGATTTGAATGTTCAGGTGCTCCTTGGCTTGTTATCTATGGAGTCACCTCAGCAGGACTACTAAACATTGTTCCTTGGGACGCTAGCCCCTCGGAAATCAAAGTATCATATACACACATTTCTATATTGTATGGTCGACATATTATATTAATAAACAATATCTTCGTGCGGCCGTCTACTTCACATTGCCCGTGCGGTGTTTAGTACCAGCACCTGGGAGTAGGTGATGCGTAGATAATAACAAGCCAAAGTAGCACCGAATGTTTTTTTTTTTTTTTTTTGTAATGAGGACCTTACCAACCCAGAATCACAAAGTTGGTTGCTCTTTTCGACATACAGTACAGTCGTGGCGCCGGGAGTTCAAAAGGCGGGGAACAAAGTTATTTGAGAGCCAGGGACTTCCACGTTTTGCAATAGACTTCTTTTCCAAAGGCCAGAGAATATAGATTTTGGCCTCGATTTGTCTGGGAGAGCACAGGTAAATTATCATCCTCATCACATAGTTCCTTTATGAGAGCTTGTTGGTTAGTATTAATTTATCTGCCATTTATATCTTTATGTTTTTCACTTTTTTTATCTAGGTTTCCTAGACTGTGTAAGCTTGCTTTGGAAGTTAATGTCCTGGAAGACTTCTTCACTATGAATGTTTGCACCTTTTGATGAAGAACCTTCATTCCCAGCTAATTCAAATCTCGTGGAGAGGCTTGCCACATTCAGTGTGGAGATGACTGTTTGCAGCAGCATCGGGACAGGTTCACAGTCCTCTCATTACAATAATTTACAAACCACTTAACTAATAAACTTTAAATTTTCTGAGGAGAGTTGGCTGCCGGTAAACTTGCTATGGTCTCTGAACGGTAACATTCTGAATACAGCCCATGTTATTCACTTCTTAGCTAACATTTATAGAACGTTAACAAGCAGGAATCCCATGGTCAATGCTAAACTTTTAGTCATTTATCAAAGGGAAAGAGAGATGGAGAGAAAATCGTGAACGGGAAAGAAGGAACTGAGCCTCTAACTTTCATTTCTTTCGCACAGCGCATTTTCTGAGGGACACAGCTGAATTTCAGTTTGAAATATCGGTAGACCTGCTTGCTGAAGAACACCATTTGAAGGGAAACAGTTCTGATGTTCACTTTTCATAAAGTCCAGATGGAACCTTTGAAGTCATTGGCAATTCTGTACCGAGACAGAACGACATGTAGTGAGGCAAATGATCTCATTACCGAAAAATGAAACATCAGAAGCTGTTATCTCATGCCTGTGGCCCGAGACATGCTTTTGTGTTGCCTAAGGGAGCAGCCTGAGGTTATAACAGTGAAGAACCTTCTCCAGATGTCACGAGAACAAAGTTGTTATGATCCAGGGAACAAAAAGAAATGCGAACCACGTTGTTCCCGGAGACCAGGATGTCTCAATGTCTCATTAACAAAGATTTATGTGCAAGTTTAACTATGAAGCCAGTCTCTCGCCCCACCGTCTATCTATATTTCTATCTATATTTTTAATAACCTTATACGTGTCTTTTAAATTGCATAAAAAAAGAAGATTCATTCATTCAATGAGAGGCACTCCGTTAAGATTCTGAAATGACTAAGCAAGGTACAGGCACCTCTTTAAGAATTCTCGCAGTGGCTAACAAAATGAGCAAATTGCCCCCTGGTCTAAACCAGATGTGAGGAGCACGAGCAAAAAGGTAAGAGAGAGAGAGCACTTCACTTTAAAAAGTTTACTGGCGGAACAAGGGAAAACCAAACAATTAAAAAGCTTGGCATCAGAGAGTCATCAAACATGTACTTAATCGAACAGCGAGGAAGAATTCTTGTCATAGGTATGGTCGCTTGTTGAACCCTGTATCCCTGTGAAAAAAAGGGCGATTTTTATCAATAGAAAAGAAACAGTCATGTCAAAAGCACCTTAGAAAACGGAAGCCTGATAAAGGTGCTGTCCCTATTGGTTCCTTATGAGAGACCAAGTATATTAATAGAAACACTGAAGTTAAGAATTTATGCTACAGAGACAAAAACATTGAACTATCTGAATTTTTTTATCTCTACAAAACAATCGTTTGAAACGATTTGAACAACTAAGTGTTAATGAATAGGCGCTGGTATGAAGTACCTTCAACTGTAACAGAATGGAAAAAAGAAAAAGACAGAGAAATAGAAAAAGTCTCCGATGGGTAAAATGAACTTACTTCAAATGCAGGATTCCACTTACGTGTGATTTCAAAATAATATTCTGAAAAAGAAGAACCGGCGATTCAGGAATGAGTGCAAACGGCAGCAGAGGATGGCTTTGAGGTGAAGATGAAATGGGGTTGAATCGCCGTGGAAGCCTAGATATGAGGAAGGTTAGACCGAATAGTATCATTCACGGAAGAGGAGGAAGAAGAATAATTAAATGAATAGCGAAAGATATCACTAGAACTGAAGGTGGAGGGGATGAGTTATCAAAAACAACTGCGCATAGCCATTTAGCAAAACATCAAGTGACCAGTTTGAAGAGAGGAGTTAAATCGCAGGAATGAGGTTCAACTAACAAAGTCTTATGCCGGGCTTATGAATGCCCGGCATAAGATGTATCAGAGGCGATGATAAAATTTTTCCCTACGACCCTCGGAAAGGACGACCACCTCAAAAAGATCAAGATAAAATATCTGCCTCTTGCCTTGCAGAGGGTTTGTGGTGAACCCCAAGAATATTAAAATACCTGAAAGCTGAAAATTATTTAGTTCATCCATAACAAATACTGAACTGGCAGTAGTGATACATGTGGGATTATATTATGTTTTGAATAAAAGGGAAGTCTCCTGTTTTTGAACGGGTTGCAGAAGTCAGTAGTGTTACTAGCAATTAGGTTGCAATTAGGGAGCAATCTGATGTAAAAGATAATCTGACTTAAATATGTCTCTTTGGTCATTACAGAAGCAAGACCCGGCTAGCAACGAATATAAGGGAGACAGAGGATTAAAAAGAAACAGTGGAAGAATCGGGATCGCAGTGCTTGCCTAGAAATAGCTGATACAGGGGAAAGGAAAGATCACAAAATATGGGAATTTTCTTTATGTATTCCAGTAAATAAGAAATAGAAGAAATACTACTTTCAGTAGCAAATGAGCGCCTAGTTCGTAATTCAGTCTAAATTTCTTCAAAAGAGAAAAATAGCTCAAAAAAAGCACGCAATCAACAAGCAAAATCCTGCATTCAGTTTCATCTATTGCGAATCATCAATGCAAGCAGCAAAAATCTGGAAAAAATGTGCTCAATGATAACTATCTGAGCATGTATGTCTATAAAAAAAAAAAACTAATAAACTCTGTTTTAAGTACTAACTAAAATGTTTTCAAATTAAAATGTAAACTAATAACCAGACTTTATATAATATAATAATAATAAAAGTTACAAACATTTTGCTCGCGACATTAAATACTACATATGGATCACATAATCGGGTGAAAACTGGCTCACACACGCAGACTTCCTTAATTTGAATGCCAAGATATTTCAGGGGAATCACTAAACATGTGGACTTGGCCAGCATAACCACCTCTTCCTTTCTTGTGCAGCCCAGAATGTTTCCTCAAAAACGCCGGGATTTTTTTTTACCACACCAGCAAGATACCAAGTATGTTCAAATAGTAAAATACGTTAGTTACTGGTATATGATCAATTTAACATAAAGCTTTCAAAATTGAGGATTAATTTCAAAGAATATTTTCTGCCACTGGAAAAAATGACTCACTTCCAAGAGGAGTCGTCCTGGAAGTGGGAGTCCTCAATAAACTATTGCAACAAATAACAATGTTGAAAGTTGACCTTAATTTCTAGCTAAAAGAGGAATGAATTACAAGAAGCAACATGAAGTCAATAATAATAGATAAACTTTTAACATGAATTTATTTAGGGAATACGTAGGGAACCTGTAAGACAGTAAAGTCTGAGATGACAGACAGTGTTTCAGTCAGTGTCTCTGTTGCCTCCCCAACCAACCTTTCATTATGTATATATCTATTAAAATATAATTTTCTTATCTTGTATTCACTGGTTTATAAAAAGAAGTGATGAGTGTGTGTGTATTAGTAGAAGGTGTGTAGTAATTGATATAAGGCTGGAATACAAGCAAGGAAAGATGTGTTAAAATTGCACAAAAAGGAAATTCCAACTTATGAAATTTAAATATGTTAGCTCGTCTAGAATAAAAAAGAAGGAAGAATCGATAAATGTCCGCCTCTGCTCATCTGCGCGAATTTCCTGTGCCTGCCTAACAAGAAGTTTAAGGAAAACAATGACTAGATGCGGTAGACATCGTACTAAAGGCAATGTAAAATGAAAAGTGCAGATCGCAGATTCGTCGAGCAGTTAATCACCTGGCCGTTACGATGGTTGCAACAATTTTTGTTAATGGAGATCAAAAAGCCTGAGCGAGGTAGTTAACTCTTAGCTCTACAAAGTTATACACGCAGTTAAATTATCATTATCATTGGAACAAAGTGACGATGAATACAAAAGCAAATAGCGATCACGGACAATGTCAAAGAGAAAGCGCACAACCGACTGATCTATATCTCCCTTCTTTATATACACAAGTAAATTAGCCTCAGTATTTGCTTCGTTCCCACCCCCGTGTTGCTAAGCAATGTCCACTCTGACTTATTCGGATGGGGTCAATTTGCAGTTGATGAGCATCCCCGTGTACTTTATACAATGTTGACAACTGACACGAGGACTTAGGTCAAGGGGACTTATTGAAACTACAGTGAATAAGATATATGCTTTATAATGAGCATGTGCATGTAGAAATATAAAAGGAGCACGGATTTCCCTGTTCCGTCTTTTCATTCTACATCTAGTGATTACAAAAAGCCTTTCAACTCTTGATTTTATAAATATAAATATTACAACAGATACATTAGAAAGTCTCTATCATGCATGTAGATTATGTGTGTGCCGTTGAAGAACAGTGGAATTTTCTGTAAGTTCGGAAAACTCTTTCTGATACTACCGGAGGTAAACATCGACTTGTGTTTTCTCTATGTACAGGAAAAGACATCAGTCACTAAGTGCCCAGAATATTAAAGAGTTTCTCAACCCTATTTGAAATTAAGAATGAGAATAATGAAAACAAAATGAACTTATATATATATATATATATATATATATATATATATATATATATATATATATATATATATATATATGTGGTGTGTGTGTATGTGTGTGTGTGTGTATACATATATTATATATATATATATATATATATATATATATATATATATATATATATATATATATATATATATATATATATATATATATATTTTTCACCAGAGACCGCAGTAGAGGGGCCGGAGAACAACCTTCCGCTGACACCCTCCTGCTGATGAGAGCAGTTTCCGAGAATGCATCAGCAGCAGCAGAGAGGAAAAAATATATAGGCGAAATAAAGGCGTTCCAGCGTGAAAGGTCATGGAAGCACCCACAAATCATACATGATGAACTCAAGATGTAGTAAACATGGTGATGTGTGCAAAATGGAAGGAATGTATTTTCCAGAGCATGAAAAAAATTGCTCGTCAGGTGACCATATCGATTTAATTCCCATTCAGTATGTATATATGCATACATACGTATATATAATATATATATATATATATATATATATATATATATATATATATATATATATACACATATACTGTATATTCCACCTCTTGGAATTTGAGACTTGACTGGAACACGTTTCAGAACGATGATGGATTGTAAGAAGGTCGGTAACTTATTATTATTCAGACAAGGAAGGTTCAATGAGTATCTGATAACTTACGATTAACCTCAAAATGATTTGATTAGCTTCTCTCTGCACGGAAGGAAAGAAGACAACTTTGGAAGTCAGGCTCTGCAAAGCAGCGAAAAAGAAAAGGAAGAGATATTACGAAGACTGAAGTGCTACTTTGTTAATATAGTAATAATAGTAGTAATACACAAGTTAGCCCCTCTCTCTCTCTCTCTCTCTCTCTCTCTCTCTCTCTCTCTCTCTCTCCTCTAGTGCCTCAGCATTTTCTTATTTCAAAGCTTTATCACTAATTGTCTGACTGTCTCCAAGACACACTAATATATCCTTCAGACTTTTTGATCAAATATTCATGTAATATAATAAATGTTATGCCACTGAAGCCTGTAACCCCTGTTGAGTTCTATAAGAAACACATGTATGGAAATGTGCCAGAAATGTTTTTCAACGCAATTGTCGACTACTGCTTTTGCCATCAGCGGTTGATTGCCTTAACCACTGCTTCTGGGATCGCCTACATCCGTCAATTTCATTAAAAATGACAGAGGTGTAACTCAGTTTATCAATAGAGTGAATATGCAAACATGATACAGGATCATTTTTTCTCTTTTGAAGAAGATTAGGTTATGTAGGACTCCTTAATGTTTCATCTGTCACATTCGTTGTGGGGTTTACTTTAACCCTCTCCTGCAGACCCTTACTCTGCAGTGGCAAGTGCTGGCATAAGGCCAGTTTCATCTAAACGACAAAATTGGGCCAATCCCCTCGAATATTCATAATTTTGACAGCAAAATGTGTCCCTGTTATTAATGAATATAACTACTCTTGTAATATTTTAAGATGAAAGTGGGGTTTGAGAAATTTTGATTATTGAAAACAGGAGCAATAGACATTTTCTTTCAGATTGAGATGGCGGTTGGCTTTAGCTTCGTTCGTTTCTGTCTTGACCAAGCGGATTCAGATAATAATTACGCAGCCCTGAATGTTCGTGGTGACGATGACTTAGAATACTCTGTCTCCTGAGATCGCTTTCATTAATAATTAACAAAAAAGTCATTATCTTCTTGCGCAATCAAGCAAGTCTTCAATTGCTTTATTAGTTTTGTTTTAATCTTTTTGCTTGTCTCTAGATGTCACTAGCGGTGTGTTATGTACTGCCTTCTTTAAACATAGCAGAATCTGTTCCGAAGAAAAAATGGGTTATTAAGAAATAATTCTCCTCAGTAATGTTTAGCAACGTCTAAATCCTTTATGAAAATCATTTTAGGTTTCATAATCAGATAATTATGGTCATTACTATTATTACCTGGTAGACTGGTCTACAACTTTCTTAGTGAGTATTCGTCTATGAAAAATAGGAGTTTATTTTTTCTCCCCCCCATCCGAAAATAATAAATGGCACTGCTCCCAGATCAGAAAGAATTGATCATTAAGGACTGCCAGCATATCAGTTCAAAGGTGCAGTCAGACTAAGCTGTTCCATCTTGTGTGTTTACTCCTTGAGACTTTCAAATTATTACTTTCTTTTGCTATATTAATCTGTAAATTCATATTTTCAGGTATCTTCTCTATGTCTGTCTGTTTATGGAATATGCATTTGATACTGAAGGTGCCAATGATCATTTGAGAAAAAATAGAGATTTGAAATCGAGTTCAGTCCACCAGCCAATGGGGAAACACTTTCAAACCTTCCCTCCATTAGCTAAGGTGAAAGTTTCCAGATTGTGAGAGAAGGCGATAGATAGATGAGGTTTCTTAGTTGGGCTTAGTGGTGGAAGAGGAGGAGGTCTCTGATTGGCTCAGCGAAGGTCTTGGTCGACGTCTTGACTCTTGAGCAATTTTTGGTCAACTATCTACGAGAAACGACGGATTTCTGCAGCTGTCCATTTGCAATTCTCGTTTCCGCAATACCCCGTAAGTACCCTCTTCGTGATAGCATTTCTGCCCAATTTTGGCTCATCTGGTGGCGTTTATCCGGCCGAAGGTTAATTAGTACAGACAATTAAGATTATTTGAGCAGGAATCCTTGTGTTTCATGGCATGACTGTTGAGAAGCAGTCCTATTTTAGGGCTGAAAGTGGTTCCTTCCAGCTGGTTAAATGTCATCAACTGAAGGTGGAATTGTCTATGAAAGCCCCTGTTGACGACATGAATCTTCAATTGTGGGACAAACAGAGAAATTTGTAATGAAAATCTGATTGTTTATCAGTCAGTTCTGTGAAATATTCAGTCTGTGATTGGCAGGGCTTGGGTAAGGTGACAAAGATGTCGATTTTGTGGCCCAGTACTTCCTTGCTTAGCAAGGACTTCACTCTCTATTGTAGTCTTTGCTTTATGCGTGCGTTTATGGCCCTTGGTGCCCGAGGATCACATGCTTTTGCCTTCATTTCTTTTGTGAAAGCGCTACACTAACTGCAGTTAGTCGTACACGAGTCTTCTGGCGTTTCTATCTCTCTCTCTCTCTCTCTCTCTCTCTCTCTCTCTCTCTCTCTCTCTCTCTCTCTCTCTCTCTCTCTCTCTCTCTCTCTCAATTTGTCTCTCCTTTTTTGTGTGTTACTAGTTGTTATTCCGAGGTGCCTAATCTATGCAGGTGTCACTGTGAAATTTCCTGTTTAAACCGAAGCTGGATTCTGTGAAACTAACATATTAATGAGTTTACATCATTATAACACCTTGGTGTCTCATCATTACATTGACATTGACGGGACGGGGTGGGGACTCCTCTTTGAGTATGCCTGGCAGTGATCAAAAGTATATATTCATACGAGCGTTGTCACTGTTTGAAATGCAACGCCATTTTACTCATTCACTTTAATTGAAAAATTATAATCAAACGATAACAGTGATGAACAGCCATTCTGTAGGACCTATTTTCCACTCGATGAAATGTTGCGTCCTGGCGTTTTTTGATTTCAGAGGTCGGTGACCGAGTGTGACATTTCGTTCCCCTTCTGTTGTGGGGTGGGAGGATTTCAAGCTAATTGGGAAATAAAATGTTGAGTAATCAAAAGAGAAAAGACCAGGCTATTTAGCCAGCCAGCAGTCTTTGTTGTTTGAATATTTCCCGGAGTTCTTTTCGCTGACTCTGGCCACCGAGGGAAGGCTGCTTCATCGCAAGTCAGGTCATGAAAAGTGCTCTGTTATTATATTGAAGGGCCCACTTGCCTACCTCAGAGTAACGACACCAGTTTATGCCTCGTGAAATAAGTCCAACTATATACATACAGGTCTTAGTCCCTAAATGAGGCTTCGTGAAACTTGGTTAGATCGATCTCTTCACGACAGACGGAGTTTATTTTTAGGTTGTGAGAATATTAAAAGCACACTCAGGTGTGTCCTTTGAGGTTAAAGCCAGTGTTTGTCTCCGTTACCTTGATCTCTCTCTCTCTCTCTCTCTCTCTCTCTCTCTCTCTCTCTCTCTCTCTCTCTCTCTCTCTCTTAGGGCTTTTAGTCTGTTGAGGATAACCAGAGCTGTTGGCAATGTTTAGCGTCGTTTTAACAGCATTGCTATCATCCCCAAAATAAGTGAACAGTTAGTATTGGGTGTTCATAGTTCTTTCCTGATCCTATTGTCAGTCAGGCTCGAGCGCTTCCTGTGATTTCGATAAGTGGCTTTCTTAATAACTCTTTTGATTGTTGCTGCGTGTGTTGGTGTTAGTGTTGCCGTGTGTAAGCTCGCCCTACCTGCTGCCTATCTCTGTCCGTCCGTCCGTTCCTGTCCCGTCGGACATTCCCCCACTAATACAACAGGGAGAGATTAGATGGTTCCCTGGGCGGCTGTGATGGAAACGTTTTGCCGAGCGATGGCAGGCGTCTCATTCACATTTAGCTTTATGGACCTGTTGTGTTTTTCGAGGCTTATGGTGTCTTTAGGAAGGCATTCATCTTATGCTGCTGCAATTTTCCGTTGCTGGGGAACAGAACAGAACAGAACAGAACAGGGCAGATTTGAACATTTTTAGTCAGGTTTAGCTCCAAGTTTGGTAAATTTACAGTTTCGGTCAAATTCACATTTCCGATATAAAATTACATTTTCCCTAGCTTAAATAGTGTACTTTCAACGAATCTGACCTTTATTTCTACCGCAAATGATTAGATTTAGAGATACATGGCCGCCATGAGTACCGCTCTCAGTTTCGGGTGGTGCAACGCCGCTGCAACCTTTTTATTTTAAAGATTGTTGCAGCTCGTATGTTCTGGCAAGTGGTAATAGTGCGCTGCGCGCGCTTGCCACAGGGGTTACAGGGAACGAAATTTTACCCCTAACGTCTAGTTACAGTTTTGGTGAAATTCGCTGCCGAAACTGCAATGTTACCCTTTTCGTTAACACTTCACTTACCTTAAATAGATTCACGAAGAAAGGTATTCACAACCTGTGGAGTTCCATTACCAATGTCCTAGAGCGACCAATAGCCTCAAAGTAAGACAGAGAACACCCACTGCAGACGTGCACGACGGAATCCATGGCAGTCAACTGAAGCGCACTTTTGTAGAAAGCCGGCTTATTCCAAAATCGCAGTTAATTGGATAATCTTGAAACAAAGCAACCAATCAGGTTTCAGCATTTGTACCGTACTTATAAACTCTACTATAAGCGGGTCTGCGTCCAGGTAATGCAAGGTATTTGTTGGAATGATTCATTTGCCCTTGCCTTTGAGTTTAGCCTTCGAAGGAAATTGAGATAAGTAGTTCTCCTCCGCCTGGGACGATGTGATTAAATCGACGAATCTCATTATCTCTGCCATGATTTGAAGTTCTATTGTAGCTGATTTTATTAAGGAAAGAACTCCCTATATTTCTTGCAGTTTAGTAATGAGCATGGAGGTATATTTTGCGATTACTATTCCAGTGAGTTTACCAGGAAAAATATTGTGGAATTTTGCTATGGGTGATTAAAAAGGAAGGTCAGTTGCTGACGATGATATGTAGATGGAAATTAATGTTTTAAGTATCCTTAGAGCACGCTGTGATAACTGTAGATCTGGTGTTGAGTTTATGCCTGCTGAGGGTTGGGGCCGTTGTTATAAAAGAATATGTATCATTCAGATTTTTGTTAATCTGGGTTAGTTACGGGTAAGCTAGGTATATGGTGATAAGAAAGGTGTTCCCATTTCACAACCAACTTCGAAACTGGAAAATGTAGGCCCTTTATTATAGTTTCTCTCTCTCTCTCTCTCTCTCTCTCTCTCTCTCTCTCTCTCTCTCTCTCTCTCTCAGTGACGGTGACAGTGCACTTGATATTTATTTGTCATCAGATTTTGTTTCAAGGTTCTGTTCAAGTATTTACAGAAGAATGACACTCATGGTTTAACCTATATTATCTACTGTCATTTCCGTAGGTTTCAGTTCAATGCCACATCTATTGTTCTTTACGGTTGTACCTGATGTGATTTGAAGGGGAAGTCAGGTTGTTCTATACGTCAGACTGACTTCCCCTGAAGGGAGGACAATTTCCTATCCCAGTGTGCTTGCTAAAAATAATGGCGGTAGTTCCTACGGCCATTCAGTTAGAGCAGGTGACCCGGGGTAAAGGGAGTTAAAGTTGATTTTGTTTTAGTCTGCTGCGTTTCGTCGTATTTATGACCTTCCCTGACTACGAAAAATAGTATTGAAAGTACTGCTTTGATATAGAATACAAACTTAGCTAATCCATCGCCTCTTCATCGTGTCTTATGTAATTAGAATGTAATGAAATGCTTGAAATTATAGCCCTCTTTGGGTAAAACTGCCCATCTTAACTGAGCTGTGTGTTCAGTCAAGCATCAAATATTTAATTAAATGCTTTTTTTATCAGTTTGTGCACGTGAAAGCTGCAGTGCATTGATTTTTCACATATTTTCCACCTTATGGTGTTCTTACAGTGACGTACTCCATAGGGAATGGTGCCCGTCAGTGCGCCATAACCCTGTACGGTGCACCAGGCGTGCCCAGGTTCACTGCAACATGCCTTCCGCCCTAAGCTGCCTTGCTCGTTCCTTTTACTGTACCTCCTTTCATATTCTCTTTCTTCTATCTTACTTTCCAACTTCCTCTAACAACTGATTCATAGTACAACTGCTTTGAGGTTTCCTCCTGTTACACCTTTCAAACCTTTTGCACTGTCAATTTCCGTTCCAACTTTGAGCACTAAATGACCTCATTGGTCCCCATACTTGGCCTTTGGCCTAAATTCTATATTCAGTTCAGTTCAGTACAGTAGTGTAACGTCAGTTGGCAATAAGCCTCTGTTATTCAGACAATCAGAGGGTCGGTTCTTCTCTTTTTTTCTCTACAAAGATATCCTTGGCCAACTTTATCGCGACGCATCGGCCATGATATGACTCCAAAAATGATAACTATAACATCCCAGAACACTGGAGTAAGTAAATATCATGAAAATAATACTCACATGGCATAAGCTTCAACCTCTGAAATATAGGGACGTCCAACAAAACTATTTGTAACTCACGCACGCCATCGCATATTCAAAAACTGACCATGAGAAGGAAAAAGAGAAAATAAGTACTATGGAAATTAAATCAAGTAAAGGGAATATCAGTCTATCATACGAACATTTTCTCATAATTACCAATGCAGCACGTAGTAACGATGCAACTCTAAAGAAAGTACTGGAGAAAGCTGAGTCAACCCCAATCGAGAGAGAGTCAGCAACCTGCGGACATTGCTCTGGAGTTGCTGATGAAGGAACTTGCTGTGATACTTGTACAGACACTTGGTTTCATTATGGATGCTCCGGTATAGGGCCCATATACACACCCATACTTGGTAGTGAGAACATATTGGACATCTGTAATGATTGCAGGAGGCCTGAACAAAGAACACACACAAAACTCATCGAAGATGAACTTGAAGAAATAAAGGAAAACACAAAGACATTGACAAAATTGATTCAGGAATCGGTTCAGAAAACTGGTGACGTAATGATCAACATAGATGAAATCCTAAACAAAATTGATAATGTTGATAAAGATGTAAAGACCATGACAGACATGGATAAAACGTCTGCTGAATCATTAAAGACAAAAAAAGTGCTTCTGATCAAATCTCCAAACGAAGAGAGCACAGCAGCTAATGAAAAGAGACAAATTGAGTCAAATAACGGCCTCAGTTGAACAGGTTAAAACGACAAGAGATGGACACTTACTTATTTGTAAGATTTCCAGACAAGAAAAACTCAGAAATGGAAAAAATGGAGATTCAGAATATTAACAACATATCAGTAAACGAGAAGGGTAAACTTAAACCAAAAATAAAAGTAGTCTATGTCCCGAAGGATGAAGATGACATTGTCGATAACATTGTAAAGAAAAATCCATGGATAGGTAACCTCATTTCTGAAAATGACGACCTGAAAATTGTAAAAAAAGTGATAGCCAAAGATGACACTGTATCATCAAATGCACACCACATATACGAGAGGCTATCTATGATAGAGGTGACAAACTGTGTACACTGTATAGCCGTTGCAAAATATTCGACTGTTACATGCGCTATCAATGCTATAAATGTCAGGAATTTGGTCACAGCGCAGAAAATTGTAGAAATGATCAAGCTTGCCCTAGATGTGGTGAAAATCACAAATCGATGAATGTGCTAGCAACATCTCCAAGTGTAAAAATTGTGTAAAGAAAGGCCATAGTGATACCAAACATAAAACATATGACGGCAATAAGTGCGCAGTATATAAAGAATATGTGTCAAAGGTGAAAAATAATACGGATCATGGCCTTGACTAATAATCTTCTATGCAATTTAATACAAGAAGAAAGCAAATTAAAACAAAAAAGGAAGGAAAGACTCTCCTATCCTGCAGGAGCTACGATACTGACGAGAAAACACTGAAAGACAATTAGAAAATATATATAAGAAGCACCTTATTTTGAAAACGTACAAGGGCCCGCCGGAGAGGGAATTCTCCCTGTGGAGGGCTCTGCATCAGACCAAAAAAAGTGAAACAAAGTGAAACAAAGGGAAAGAGCACTGAATGACGATCACAATGGCGTATATCAAATATAGGAAACCGAATGTGGAAGAAGAATGAACAATTTGAAAACCCAAGTGATTTATGAGGAGAATAATAATGACTTTATTATTAGCGTTAAGTAAATCTATAAAGTTATGATTAAATAATAATTCATTCCTTTTCAGGTAAATAAATGGACCTAATGTCTAATTTAGCTTGGTTTAAGTCTACGCGTCATGATTAGATAGTAATTATGGGCGACTGAGGACGTCTATATAAATATTCGTATTAATGGAAAGGTGCTAATGAATCATTCGTCATATTCATCAGTCAGAAGTGAGTCAAAATTGCTGCAGGGGGCTGAATCACATAGGCCTAAAACTTACAACTGCCATGGCCTGCTTCCTCTGACTGAGTCACGCAGATTTTTATTATTATTATATTAGTCTTTTTACTTGTCCCTGCTTACATTTACCTGATGTCTGCTAAACTTTATAATAATCATTCTTATGGTAGCCGCAACTGAGAGAGAGAGAGAGAGAGAGAGAGAGAGAGAGAGAGAGAGAGAGAGAGAGAGAGAGAGAGACTTGCTATGATAGGGACATGACAGTGTTAAGTGTTCATTTCCTCCCATTTTCTGAAGCTCTGTTGCTCTCCTTTGAACCGAAGAAGGGAGAGAGAGAGAGAGAGAGAGAGAGAGAGAGAGAGAGAGAGAGAGAGTTATCAGTCAGGACACGATTTATTGAGGTGTCAGGAGGTGAAGCAAAACAGTGTCGCCAAACGTATTTAATGATTCAGCTTTCGCTCCCTCCAAAAGCAATTAAAAAAATTTGGGTTGGGGTTCAATGGGGGTTCAATCACGTGACACGAGAGGTCATGCCTAACCTTTGCCACTACTTAATGGATGACGACCATATATATTTCCAAGTTAATCAATTTTCATAATATTTTCATCACCGAAAGTTGAGTTTCCATTGTAGGCCTGTGTTTCAAAATGGGTGGAGAGAGAGAGAGAGAGAGAGAGAGAGAGAGAGAGAGAGAGAGAGATGCACACACGAGGCGTCTCGACCAGACAGACGATCGACCATAGTAACGGCGTTTGAATTACGATTTTCATAAAGTCTTTCGACGAACGCATACACGCCGCTACCAAGGCCCACACCAAAACTCAGCAGAGCTACAGACACACTGACGGGCAGACAGACAACGCATATGGACAGAAATACAAGACAGAAGCAGACAGACAGACGGGACGCAAATTCCCGAAATGTGTACTGGTATTGCACCCGAAAATGTCCAGCCAATCACAGAGCTCGCCCTCGTAGTGACGTCACCTACGGTGGGTGGAGTTAGCGGCCAGCTTATCCTCTCTATACTAATATCTTGATGAAGGAAGCCATGAAAATAATGGGAATGAATGCGTTTACAATTCTATTGAAATATGAATATGCACGATTGTGCAAGCTTGGTAACACAAGACAACTATTTCATCTTTAATCATAATTATGGACTTAAAAGA
>NC_089782.1:57875723-57888223 GCF_040412425.1 Macrobrachium rosenbergii | reverse complement strand
AGGGGCCGACGGGACGCTACAAAGAACGTTGAGCAATGCCTACTGTTCACTGCGTGAGGTACACTGACGGCACTACTCCCCTGAGGGGCACTTGCTTAAGGATGTATTTTTGGCACAGAATATTAATTTCATATCCTTATGTATGAATATATATGTATGTGTATTTGTGTGTGTGGCAGCCTAACAACTGGTCCATAAACACGAAATACATTTGGCGGACTGAAAATTATTTCGATTGGTCAGAGGGATAATTTGCGGAATGGACACTTCGTCGAAACGACTGTTCACAAAAGAGGTTCGTTGATTTTAGGTAATTATGTCATCATTCTCTGACTACAATATCCAGGTTTGTAGTTTACAATGCTTTAGTTCATGAATCTTTAAAACATTTACTTTAAAATTTTTACCGATACTCCTACAGCAAAATGGAGGTCATTAAAACTGTGATAGCAGAGGTGCATGACAACTTCTCTATGAAGTGTTCGCATAATTGGCTAAAAAAATGTGATAGCAAGATGTACTGGAGATGTGAAAAGCGCAGTGTGAAGAACACTGAGGAAGTGATTGGCGGTCACCCATTCCAGCATTCCCCACTCCCATCTGCCCAATGACTCTTGAAGCAACGGGTGCATAGTAGATAATGCACCTTGTAGGCTACTTTACCTCTGAGTGCTGCAGCAGCACTGCTCTTTTATATAGAACTAGAGTTGCATAAAAAAGTAAAGTTTTCAGCGTTACTACTGAAGGAGAGAATTGTAAACAGAAAGAATACAGCGTCAAGATATATTCAATCTTAGAAATGCGTTTTTTTGTGATGGCACATTTCATTGGAACTAAACCGTATGCCACACACGCACTAATAGCTGAAAATAGAACCTTGCCATTAATATACTGTTTGACAACCAGAAAAGATGAAGACGTATGACATAATAGTCAGCTTCTGAAACTGGGTTAGAACTTCGGAGGTGTCTCTGTTGTCGTCGATTCTGAGCATGCAGCTGCAAAGAGCATTACAAGAAAACTCCTGCAAGGCAGAGCATATAAGGTGCAAACGGATTAAAAATGGGCAAAAGCTAAAGATGTGGAGTTACAAGGAGTGCTTGAAGGGTAGGCAAAATTTGAGAACGGAGTCTGCCAAAACAAAAATTATTGGATTTTCTCATTTTAATTGTCTAAGAACAATTTGTATAGTATTCCTCTGGTACCGTTAGCTGTGTGCTAAGCTAATAGAGGAAATTTTAGTCTTCAAGAAGAGTTATATTCAGTCGTTGTAATGCTCTAGAATTTAGGCAGATGTGTTAATTTGGCAAAGGTATCTATCACTGAAAATGTTTGTTTGATAAGATATTAAATTAAATCTGGTATATTTAGGTAAGTTTAAATCTATGTCAGTTATGTTGGAGAGCTTTCCGGAGGTTTCTGGGTTGTGCTGTTGGTTTGAGATTATATAAAGCCCTATTTCCCGGTAATGTGGGATGTACGAGTGCTGTTTGCGTTCGTAAATACACCAGCCAGCGGTTGGTGAGAACAAGTCTCAAGTCATCCGGCATCTAGCATATACCTGTCTCTTGTGATCTCTTCAGTGTACTTGAGTAAAAAAGAAGATAGATAGCAGTGTTTTTAATATGATGCAAGTATTTTACTGTTTGTGCTTTGAGGGTGATTCTTGCATCAGTGAGACGTCCAGATACTTAAATAAACAGCATGTCTTCCTAGTAGAGCTTTAATAACATTTATTTAAAGCTATTTGCCAGCGCTACTCTGGAGCGTTAAATCACTGTCATGATGCGAATTGTCATAAAGTGAACAGGGAGGAAGAGAAAATAAAGTTTTAGCAAAGACAGAAAAACCCTTTGGGCTGAATTTGCATAACAGTAAGGAAGATCATGTACATGTAAATAGAGAGATGAATAGAGCAGCTAAGACGAAATCAAGAAAAAAGTCATAGAAACGTTGGTAAATATGAGCAAACATAAGATGAAACACAGATATCAGAATAGATTATGCAGATGGAGAGATGCTACACTGAAGGGACTGCAGTCCTGAGGTCTGTGGGTCAAAGCTGAAGGATTTGTGAGGCTACTGTAATTTTTAAACAAACTGTGAAAGTGACTGTTGAGGATAGGCTATATGAAGGTAATTAAGAGGTTGAGGAATGAGTGACTTCGAGATTGCAACAATTGGAAGTGAGATGCAGTAGTATTGTAGTGGAGGTGTGCTTGATTGACTGACAAGGGTGTCACACACGGTATTCTGGGTGAGGGGTAGTCTCACATGAAATGCATAAAAGAAAAGAATATCCCCCGGAGAAGGGTAAAGTGTTAGAGGTGACTGTAACAATTATACAAATATAAAATGATATGGTAGTTTAGTGCAGGGAGTGTGTATGGTAGAATTTTCGCTTAGAAAGTGTGTCAGATGAAGGAAGGATTGGTAAGGATGGAACAGCTTAGTTTTAAGCAAAGATGGTCTGTGGCTTAGGTGCCACTTATGAAACAGTTATGAGAAAAATTTTAAAATAAAAAAAGCTCTATGTGACATCTACGCACCTAGAAAAAGCTTATGAAACAGATTATATAGAGGCAATGAAGAGGATATTGAGGATGAATGGCAAAAAAAGATAAATTGTGGAGAACCATTAAAGTGTCATGATCAAAATGAAGAGTTTCTTGGAATACATAGATGGGAGAGTGACTCGTTTGGAGTAAAAGGGGTATCAGTGTAAGGTGTGTTATGCCCACTCATGGCAGTTTAATATTTCATGGATGGCATAGTAAGAGAAGTTAGAGAAAGGATATTCAATATAGGTATTAAGTTGTGGAATAACAGAATGGTGCAAAAAATGGAGTGTAGAATAGCCTGGCTCGACAACATGGCAAGCACAGGTTTTAAAACAAAAGAGCCTTAATATCTAGGAAGCTTGATGCATCATGCAATGAGGGGTGAATAGCGAAATGGGTGTAAAGGGAAAGGCATGCTTCTGTGTGAGGTGTAATGAAGTCTATGACATAAATGTAGTGTGAACATTGTTTAAACACAAAGAGCTTATGTTGCTGTAAGCACATTTATATAGAATGACAATTTTTTGGAAAGTTTGTTTCTTTTCTGCTTTGATAGTAAAATTCAGTGGCATTAAGAAAATTCTATTTCTTCCGTCCTCCACAGTCCGATGACTGTGCTTGATGCAGGCAGACTGCATAATAATTGTTCGTACCCCAAAATCTGCGTCTTTCCCCTTCCACGTTAAACGCTTTTCCCTTTCCTTCCCTCTGCATAATCTCTCATTTTTCTCTGTTTTCCTCTACAGCAGCATATTTGTCTTTTTTCGTCCTTTCTTCGTTGGTTCACCTCCTTCTCCCCCCCTCCGTGTCACTCTTTTGCATTCCCAGCTCTCTTTCATTAGAGTTCTTTCTCCATTCAATGTCTGACCAGTCACAGGTTTGTTTCACTTTCATTTCTTTCTTCAAGCTCTTTACCACTTTTGGAACTACCCCACCTGCTTTTATCTACTTTACTGTTTTCCACATAACTGTTTCATAAGTGACATCACAGCCATGCACCATCTTCTTTGCTTAAAACCATATTATTCCTTCTTTACCAATCCTTCCGTCTTTTGACATACTTTCTCAGTCGAAATTCTGCTATACACATTCCCTGCACTACCATGTCATTTTATATTTGTATATTTGTTACAGTCACCTCTAACACGTTACCCTTCTACGGGGGGACATTGTTTAGACACAAAGAAGTTATGTTGCTCTAAGTACATTTATATAGAATGACAATTTTCGGAAAGTTTGTTTCTTTTATCAAGTTTGTTTCAACTCGCGCGTGAGTTCAGGATAACATCCCAGCCCTGTTAAAAAAAAAAAAAGTAATTCATGCCACTGACACCACAACTTCGAAGTGTGGTGAGAGAAACAGTGCATTCAAAAGAGGCCGAAAAAGACACCAATGTGAGCTCGTGAGAATTTAACAGCATGCTAGAATGTTTTTGGCTTTTTACCTCCCAAGTCTCCAGGATTACAGCGAGTTCAATATTAATCAACTAAGCAAAATGACATGGACATAGCCCCTGACCCTCTCCCCGCAAAATTTACAGTAAATAATTGTATTGCTTTTTCCTAGAATTATCATAATCTAGTTCATTTTTATATAGTGTGTGTAGATGTCAATGGCATATTTACATCCAAGTTGTTCTCGCTCTGAGAGAAATTGCTTTAATTGAAGCAGAGTTTTATTTCTAGCGTATGAAACAGTTTCTTGGTGTCCTGGTTAGGTTGGCATGGGATAAGTATTTGCTTGCTCAGAGTTGTGTATTAAAAAGATGTTCTTATTAACACCCTACTGTATGTGTACAGTGCCGGTTTCTCTCTTTGCCTGTCTCTTTTGGCATGCACACACCTCTGTTGATTAGCACAGAGAGAAGTGCGTGTGAGGGAGGATGATAATCAGCCTTTCGATCGACCTCCTCTTCCTTAGCTGAGAAACACACAGAAAAAAACACACAGAGAAAAACAAATAATAACAAGATGGCTCAATCAGGACTGTATTGAACAATTTTTGGCTGCTTCAGACAAATGTCAGGGAGTCATGATCGCCCAAACCCTAGAAGACTATATATGACATATATTTTTCTTACTAGTTTATTAGAAAAAGGAAAAAAGTTCTTATGGTCTGATCGGTGTGAAGAATCTTTTAATAAACTTAAATCGGTGCTAATTACTAACCCTATTTTGACTTCCCCAGATTTTCAGAAACCGTTTATCATCGCTGTAGATGCCAGTGATGTCGGGATTGGAGGGGTCCTCTTCCAATGGAAGGAGGACAGAGTTCATCCTGTATCTTACTATAGTAAGAAGCTTCTGGCTGCAGAAAGGCGTTACTCCACCATTGAAAAGGAAGCCCTTTCTTTGGTCCGCGCTCTTGACCATTTTAAGCCTTATGTCACAAATTCGTGGTTAGGAATCCCACGGGATTTACGAGGTTCAGTATATCCTCCGCAGTCACAAGGTTGACTTAAGGTTGTTTTCTTGTTGCCATTTTGTTTGTAATAAATATTGTAGAGTTTTTCCCCTGTGTTTTCGTTTCCACTGACTAAGTTTTGCTGTGTACCTGGTAACAACACTGAGTAATTATCTTTAGTGCATAAGAACCTGCACTACGGCCCAACATGGGTCATAACAATCTGGCGACCGTGACAGGATAGATATACTTGGGGGTACTCAGTATTTTGGTCGGTGGAGCGACAATCGGGCGATCTCTTCAGTATTTATTGTGGTGAGGCCTTTCTCCCCGAAATTTTTGTTAATTCTTGCAAAATGGAAGAGTTTAATTTTGACCCAGCTGAATTCCTGGGGTCAGCTGACTGAATTAAGTATTTGTCAGTCCTAAATAAGAAACATTTGATTGAGTGTGCTCGGTGGTTGGGTGTTCCTTTAAATTCCACAGACACTAAGAATGATATTTTGTTATTGGTTAAAAATAAGGTAAATCAGGATATGGCTGAGGCTGAACATTTAGTGAGTGAGAGTGAGGTAGATAGTGTTGGTGAAGGGAGTATGAATGATACTTTAGAAGAGGATAGTGTAAGTGTGAGGGCAGGCCTAACCCTGTTTGAGGATCCTCCTCATACAGGTACCATTTATGAGGGTCCTGCAAACTTTCCTAAAAATGTCACTGTTCCAAATAATCCTTTCTTGCCCCCCCACCACCCTAATTCTGTACCGGTTGAACCTGTGCCTCTATCTAATGCTTTAGGTGATTCAAAGGAGGAGGTGGAATACGAACTTATTTGCAAACGCATAGAGTTGCGAAAAATTGAATTTGAGGAGAACGAGAGGGTACGGCGTCATGAGTTGGAGATGGTAAAGTTAAATCTAGAGATGGCTAGGTTGCAGGGTGCCAATTTTGTCATTTCCCCTAAAGGTGCATTTCAGGATAGGTTCAATCTAGGTGCGGCACTTAAGTTGGTGCCAGTATTTGACGAGCAAAATGTCCCAGAGTTCTTCAAGGCATTTGAGCGTGTGGCTTCCCGTTTGTCTTGGCCCGCAGAAATGTGGACTGTCCTAATTCAGTGTAGGTTAGTGGGCAAGGCAATGTGGGTGTATAATGCCTTGGAGAAGGGAGTAGCTCGGGACTATCAAAAAGTGAAGAGTTTGATTTTGAAAGCATATGACCTGGTCCCAGAGGTCTACCGCCTGAAGTTCCGTAACTATAGGAAACATCCTGCACAGACCTTCGTAGAATTTGCTCGCGTCAAGGAGGAACAGTTCGACGACTGGCTGAAAAGTCGTCAGGTAGTTACTTTTGCTGCGTTACGCGAGCTGTTGCTCCTTGAGGAGTTTAAGAATGCCTGTAGCAGGGAGTTGAGGGTTCACCTTGAGGAGGTTAAGGCCATGAAATTAAGTATGGCTGCTCAATTAGCAGATGAATATGTATTGACTCACCGTTCGGGTAGCGGTAATTTCAACTATAAAGTATTATATAACCCTAGATCTCGCTCCCCTAGTGGTGGTAGGAGAGGAGAAACCTCCTCGTTGACTCCCAATATCCCTAAGATTAATAATGTTAACTCTAATTCTTTTTCAGGTGGTAGGGATATGGGTAGAGTCCAAGGAGGGTCTCCTCCCCCTAGAGTTTTTGTTAACAGGGGTTTCCCAAATGCTGGAAACAGGATGAATGATAATGGAAATAAGGGTCCAGGCCGTAGAGGAACTTGCTTCTGGTGCAATAAGCCTGGGCATTTCCAAAGCCAGTGTAATGCTTGTAGGAGGTACCTAGAGCGTAATAGTCAAAGTCCTGTAGCTATAATTCCTGATAGGTCAAATGTTAGTACTGTAGACAGATCTGTAGTAGATAGTGGTAGTTTAGGTAATAGTAGTAAGTCTGATTCTCCTAATCCCAAATTGTGACTTAAATATGACAAATATGTATGGCCTGGAAAGTTGATTTTTGACTCTTATGTTGTCCACGTGAAGTTTCTTAGGGACACCGGTTCTGCCCGTTCGTTGGTCATGAAGAGTGCACTAAATGGTTGTGAAAAATATACTGGAAATTTTGTATTGTTGGGAGGTTTTCCGGCCTCGGTGGTGTCAGCTCCTTTGGTTAATGTCAGTTTGTCATTTCCAGGGTATAATAGAATCAGTGAGTTAGCCGTGGTAGATAGCCTACCTATCTCGGGTATAGATGGTATCCTGGGAAATGATATGCTGGATTGCGAGGGACGGGAGCTGTTCCCTATATTATCCATAAATGCTAATCCCGTGGCTGTAACTACTCGGTCCGCAGCAAGAGCTACTAATTTACTTGATGAAGATAATGATGATGACTTAATGTTGAGTAGTGTAGAGTTAGATGTAGGAAGGCCCGGGCCAGTAGAGAGTAGTGGTAGTGATACTGTAGCCTAATGATATGAGCCTTGATTGGGACAGAGCTGCTTTTATTAAAGCTCAAAAAGATGAGTTTGATTTTGACTTGGGCGATGTTGAGGATCTGACTAAACCTAGGTTTGGTGTTGTAAAGGGCTTATTATATAGGTTTAGTCGTCCCGCATCTGATAATGTAAATAAAACTGGTAGAGTGGAACAGATTGTGGTACCCTCTCAATTCAGAAAGTCTGTTTTGGAGTTAGCTCATACCAATTTTTTTTCAGGTCATTTGGGTGTGTTAAAAACTTTCCACAGTTTGGCTAGGTATTTTTGGTGGCCTGTAATTAAATTGAGTGTGAAGCAGTTTATCAGAGAGTGTGAGGTTTGTCAGGTTATGGGTAAGCCTGATCAGGGGATCCCTAAAGCCCCTTTGCATCCCATACCTGCAATAGGTGATCCATTTTCTGAATTAGTAATTGATGTGGTAGGTCCCTTACCTAAAACTAAAACTGGTTTTGTTTATTTATTAACTATAATGGATAGAGCATCTCGCTTTCCTGAAGCTATACCTATGAGGCGTATTACTTCCAAAGTTGTTTTTGAAAAACTAATCGATTTCTTTTCCAGGTATGGTCTCCCTTGTGTAATTCAGACCGACTGTGGGACGAATTTCACGAGTAAGGTATTTAGGGGTAAGTGTGCTGAACTGGCCATTCAGCACATTACCAGCGTACCTTATCACCCTGAGAGTCAAGGTCTAGTGGAAAGGTTCCACCAAACCCTCAAGTCTGTCCTTAAGAAACTGTGTTATGATAATGGTAGTGACTGGGACAAAGCCCTCCCTTTTGCCCTTTTCGCTATCAGGAACCACCCTAACTCTTCTACTGGAGTAGCTCCTTTCGAGTTGGTATTTGGGCACAAGCTTCGTGGTCCATTGGAAATTGTTTTTGAAATGCTCCAATCCAATCGGAAGGGTGAAGTAAATATTGAAAGGTTTGTGGAAGACTTGAGGGGTAGAATGTTTAGTGCTTGGAAGTTTGCCAGGGAAAATTTGGAACTATCCCAATCAATAATGAAAGGTAATTTTGATAAAAAGACAAAGGTACGTTCATTTGAACCTGGGGAGTTGGTACTTGTGCTGAGTATGGACCCTGATAGTTTTCTCGAACCAAGATATAAGGGACCTTGGAAGGTTCTGAGGAAACTATCAGAGGTTAATTATGAAATTGAGGCCCCAAGTTCAAGCTGTAAATGTAGAATATTTCACATTAACAGGTTGAAACCTTATCATGGTAGGCAAGGTGACCCATTAGCAATTGTGTACGAACCTGTGTCCGTGGTAGTGGATGCACCTCCAGAGGAGTCATGTGTTAGGGTGTCAGGTTCTTTCAGATGCACTGGGAGAAAATATGCAAAATTTGGAGATGTTGAAAAGTAGTTTAGATCATTTAGATGTTAATCAGCAGAAAGATGTGCTTAATTTAATCTATTCTTTTTCAGATCTTTTTCACGATGCTCCAGGTAGAACAAATATTTTAAGTCATGATGTTGATGTAGGTGGTGCTTCCCCGGTGAAGCAGAGTCCTTACCGGCTGAACCCAGTAAAAATGGATTTGGTCAGTAAGGAGATAGAGTACATGTTGAAGCATGACCTTATTCAACCATCTGTAAGTCCCTGGAGTTCTCCTATTGTATTAGTAAAAAAAGCAGATGGTAAGTTCCGCATGTGCATGGACTACCGTAAGGTCAACGCGCACACTAAAAATGATTCTTTTCCACTCCCTCGTATTGATTATTGTTTGGATCGGATTGCTTCTGCCAAATTTATTGCTAAGCTGGACCTTCTGAAGGGTTACTGGCAGGTTCCATTATCCGATCGAGCTTGTGAGATATCGGCATTTGTCACTCCATTTGGCCTATATGAGTGTAAAGTTATGCCATTTGGAATGAAAAATGCTGCTTGTACTTTTCAGAGGCTCATGAATAGGGTAATTTGTGGTTTGGAAGGAACGGAAATTTATATTGATGACTTGGTAGTATATAGTAATGACTGGGATACCCACATGTTAAGGTTACGTTAGGTTTTTGAAGCCCTTAGCTCTGCAGGGCTAGTTGCTAATTTGGCTAAGTGCGAATTGGGCCAGGCCAAGGTTTGTTATTTGGGTCACGAGGTTGGTTTGGGTCAGGTGGCTCCGAAACAAGCTAACCTTGAGGCAATTATAAGTTTGAAAAGACCTGGTAATGTTAGAGAGGTAAGAAGAGTGCTGGGCATGACAGGGTATTACCGCCGATTCGTCCGTAATTACTCTGATCTTGCTCAGCCTCTTACTAGTTTATTAGAAAAAGGAAAAAAGTTCTTATGGTCTGATCGGTGTGAAGAATCTTTTAATAAACTTAAATCGGTGCTAATTACTAACCCTATTTTGACTTCCCCAGATTTTCAGAAACCGTTTATCATCACGGTAGATGCCAGTGATGTCGGGATTGGAGGGGTCCTCTTCCAACGGAAGGAGGACGGAGTTCATCCTGTATCTTACTATAGTAAGAAGCTTCTGGCTGCAGAAAGGCGTTACTCCACCATTGAAAAGGAAGCCTTTTCTTTGGTCAGCGCTCTTGACCATTTCAAGCCTTATGTCACAAATTTTTCTTTTCCGGTTGAGATTTGGACGGACCACAATCCTCTGGTTTTCATCGAGCGGATGAAGGGAGCCAACCAGAGGATTTTGCGTTGGGCCCTCTTTCTGCAGGAATTCAACCTAATTATTAAACACGTAAAAGGGACGGACAATAAAATTCCTGACGCCCTTTCTAGGACTTAGTGTGCTTGCCTGATCCTTCTCATTCACCGCCCTGCTCGTTTCTCCAATTAGGTTGTATGAGAAAATTTATTTTTGTATGTAGTATTGTTTTAAGTAATCCTCTTGACTTTGATTATAAGGTTTGACGACTGCCAGTCGATGAGGTTTCTATGAGTGGTAGTATTTTATAATGGTTTGGTCCCTAACAAATTATTGATTTGCCCAGGTATATTTTAGTGATATATATATCAAGAATTTTTTTGCTCTGGTATATAACCATATTATTGATTTGCCAAGTATATATATGATATTTGCATTTGTGATATATATATATATATATATATATATATATATTTATATATACTTTTGACTATATTGTTGGTGTAATGTAAGTTAAGGTGTATGCCTGTGTGTGTGTCTTAAGTTTATTTAGGATAAGTTAGGTAGGTTTATTTCCTTAGATTTGAGGATTTTTGACTGTGGTCTTGTTTGAACTATTGTTATTGTTATGGTAAGTTTGTCCTTTATCGTGTATTGTCTTTGGGTTCAGAGTACGGTATTATAGGATCTTTAAAATAATGGTAAGCTATATAAAGCTTTTGGTTTGTTTTCTCCAGTAGTATTTTCTGGTGTTGATAATTTAATACAATTAGGTTTCAGATTTATTGTTCTATTATGGTATGTTTGTCAGTTATTGATTGTCCTTATTATTCTTTCGTTACATGTTTGTTTTTACCACATTTATGAAAAAAAAATTTTTTTGCTTAATTTTTTTTTTTTACTTCGGGGAGGAAGGTATCATGTATTAACGTAATTGGCATTGCTTTTGCTTTCTTTAATCAGCCTTGTTACTGCTTTTTGTTACATTTTGTTATATGTAAAATTAGCGTAAGGAAATTTAGTTTGTAAGGTTTCAGTTTATTTTTGTTTTTCCGTCAAGTTCAGAGTGAAGTGCTGTTTAAACCTCCTCCCCGCTCGTTTAAAGTTTATAAGCGCCTTATTAACGCTTGTTTCTTTTTTTTTATTTTTCGAGTGGCTGGTGAAAAGAGACCAGCGTTTGACATTGGAGGAGCGCGGCTCTTCGACAGACAGTTCGGGCCTTTTGATTCTCCCTGACGGATATGCTGCCGGCGCTTTTGGAATATTGAATATTCGTCCTGTGTATGGTTATAGGAGCTGTTTCTCGCAGGTACACTTCGGTCACCTGCGACGTTGTGTATACTGTATTTTGCCGTATGGGAGCTGCCCTTCGCAGGTGTATATTAGTCACTTGCGACTGAGTATCCTGGTTGCGTCGCAGTTGACTTAGTCACCTGCGACTTCGTCGTGCTGCCACCTTAGTGGGAAAGGTTTCCTAAGGTGGTAAGTGCAGTCGTTTATCTCCTGCACTTACGGAGACGTAAAGCAGCTGGCATTGTGTTTTCCAGGACGCCCGTTTTTGCTGCAGCAGTGGGAGCATTCAGGCTCGTAAGGAGGACTGTAGGGAGACAGATATCAGGTAGGGATTTGCCCTTATTTTATTAACAAGGGCGTCTCCGACTTGTCCTTCACCTGTGGTTACCTGTATCTGAGTCTTCCCTTGATAGCAGTCCTGGTGCATGGAATCACGGCCTTCATTAAGGCAAGACATTTAATGCTATTTGTTTACTTTTTTTTTAAATGTAATTTTTTTTGGTGAATTAATATATCCTTTATATATATATATTGTAATGAGTTTTTTTTTAGTCTTTTTGTTGCACCTTGGTATTGGTTTTGTTCATCTTTAGGTTTAAGCTTAGTTTATAAATCCTAGGTAGGAGATTTAAGTTTTCTCTCTTTTATCCTTTGCCTTCTTTCGTATTCTTATAGGCATAGGTATTAGTATTTTTCTGGCCAGTTACTGCTTTGGGCATCATTTTTGCCCCTGTGTACAGATGATTATTGTTCTTAGTTTTTCTATGTAGGGCTTAGCTTTAGTGGTTAGGAATCCCACGGGATTTACGAGGTTCGGTATATCCTCCGCAGTCACAAGGTTGACTTAAGGTTGTTTTCTTGTTGCCATTTTGTTTGTAATAAATATTGTAGAGTTTTTCCCCTGTGTTTTCGTTTCCACTGACTAAGTTTTGCTGTGTACCTGGTAACAACACTGAGTAATTATCTTTAGTGCATAAGAACCTGCACTACGGCCCAACACGGGTCATAACAGATGTCAAATAAACACAAATAACTTTTTGTACTTTTTTTTCCCGAAAATATTATAATTGTTTGATGCATGTATAATTACTACCCTTATGTATATACAGTAGTACGCGTCATATGTAAAGATATGTGTTCGGATGTATATTTATGTGAT
>NC_089782.1:57845723-57870723 GCF_040412425.1 Macrobrachium rosenbergii | reverse complement strand
ATCTATATACCTTGCTTATGACAATCTTAGCATGAGAATTACGTCTTGTATGAAGCTAATGGTGAAATATACCCAGTTATAATAACGTCTAATACTGACCTTACAGACCTTACAGACCTTACAGACCTTAAACAAATCTGTTGGTTGCTTTAGGTCCCTCAGTGTGAGGCGCCTTTGATGTCTACCAGAGAGTTGCTAACGCATCTTCCGTATATTTTGCATCTTCCAGTCTTGGATGGTCTGGGATGATCTTAGAGAGAGAGAGAGAGAGAGAGAGAGAGAGAGAGAGAGAGAGAGAGAGAGAGAGAGAGAGATTCAAATTTCAATATCGATTTTCTAATCTCTCTCTCTCTCATGAGGCATCATAATAATTCGGCATATTTCATCATTAGCTTGTATTACAAGAGGTGCAGCAGTCATGCTGGGATTGTTCAAAGCACACACAGTAGGCCTTTAGACCGATAAAATCAGACAAATTTATTATTATTATTATTATTATTATTATTATTATTATTATTATTATTATTATTATTATTATTATTATTCATTTGAAGAATAATAATCATAAGTATGGATTACTGAATATTGTTCCTATAGAAGACATTGAACCACACGTTTTATTTCCATAGTCTGAGTATTGGTAGGAAGCGAGAAAGTAGGCTATACAGCGAGGGACTGAAAGGCTTTAAACAAACAGTAAGAATGAAGGCCTAGAGGCTCAAATGCCAATTCACATACACATTCACTTATGCCCACATGGTCAGTGGCGTCGTAAGGGTTGCTGGCGCCCGGGGGCAAAGTCTTTTATGGCGCCCCCAAAGGGGGCGTGGGCCGGGGGGGTGGGGAACCGAGGACTATTTTCATTAGAGTGTGCTAATCTTGGTAGGAAATGTTTGCCTCCATTATTTTAGATTTATTGTGTTGAAAACAAAACATTCTAATTTGCATAATAATATCCTGGAATGATAGAACACAAACCGAATTTGCAAACTGAAGTAGTTTATTTTACATATAACAGATATACTGTCATTAATCAATCATTAGCCCTCATAAATAAATTCCAAAATGTTGATAAGATAACTAAAATGTAGATTCTAGTAAAGCATCGCAGTAACCAGTAACTCTTCATAACCAAAAACAAATGGCAAATTAAATAAATTTGACTAAAAAAGGAATTAAAGATTAGGGAATACATGGGGCTAAGCAAATCGTGAAAATGTACAATTTGTTGCCAGCACAGAAGTTAATACTAGAAAAAATTAGATTTTGTGTTAAAGACTGAATAGTTATAATGCCTGAAAAGAAAAATGTAAGAACAAAGATGAATTAGTTCACTAACTATAAACTTACTTTTCTTTAAAGATTGTTTAACATGCGTCAAAATAATGAAAACAAAAAGATTAAAGTGATGGATGCTTAGGATCAACCACATGCAAAGAAATATAACGGTATAAAGGTATTAGAATGTAAAGATAATTAGACAGATAATGATAACAGAAAACCTAAACAGAGAAGAGGATTGCCAATGAATTGTAGGACGTTAAGTATTGATGCACGTTACAATGTGTTTATAGTTTTATCTTTCTAGCTTTTACAGCCGCAAATTTGTCTATCACGTCATCAAAGTTTATTTTGTTTGCGATGAGTTTTCAGTACACTTAGAGTTAAAACTGACAATCTCTCTTGCCCCATAGGTGTTCGCAGATGCGACAAGATAAGTTTCAACTTACTAAATGATCATTTACAACTAGTAATTGACACTGCAATGGTCAGCAGTATCTGAAGGGTAACTTCGATCGAAGGGTTGGGAAAACACTTTCATCCCCATATTGTACAATGAAACAAAGTAATTCCTGTTTATTGATCAGAACATCATCTCGTGTTTTAAGCAGCATTCTGCAACCTACAATTTTGAACAGTTCCAAGCCATCTAAGTCAGTGTCATAGAAATTTGCAACATTAATGCACCTTTCTTTGATGTATGCTTCATTGGTTGTAGATAGCAACCCTTAATATCCAAAAGAAAGCTCAATTTAGACTGACGTCTTTTCATTCGAGAATGACAAAAGTTGTATAAATTAAAATTTCTTGCTATATTTTTCGTTGCAGAAGATAAATAAATAAAATACTTTATGTTTTGATAATAACATCAGCCTCAGCTTTACTAAAATGCAGAAATAATTGTAGTCTGCAGTTCGTTATGCACAAAAAAATGCTCACGAAAGAAAACGAAACACTAGATTGACGGGGGTACCTATCCAATATCTTTGCACTGACTCACAGTCACTGAACCACTTTTTTTCTAAGTACATAATAAAATTTGATAGTATAGTAATTAGCACATAATGATTACATTTATGTATAATGAACATTAAAGGAAGTCAGTCTTCTTTAAATATAAAATATGCACTGAAAACTCATAAAAACTTAAAGATTCTAAGTTACTGGTTTCATCACCCCATTTCCCAAAAAATAAATGTCTTCCCAACTGCAATTTGGCGCCCCCCTAAATGCTGCGCCCGGGGACATATGTCCCCCCCAGCCCCCCCATCAGCAATCCTCTTCTCTGTTTAGGATTTCTGTTATTATTATCTGTCTAATTATCTTTACATTCTAATACCTTTATACCGTTTTATTTCCTTGCATGTGGTTGATCCTAAGCATCCATCACTTTAATCTTTTTGTTTTCATTATTTTGACGCATGTTAAACAATCTTTAAAGAAAAGTAAAGTTTATAGTAAGTGAACTAATTCATCTTTGTTCTTAACAATTTTCTTTTCAGGCATTATAACTATTCAGTCTTTAACACAAAATATATTTTTTTTTTAGTATTAACTTCTGTGTTGGCAACAAATTGTACATTTTCACGATTTGCTTAGCCCCCTGTATTCCCTAATCTTTAATTCCTTTTTTAGTCAAATTTATTTAATTTGCCATTTGTCTTTGGTTATGAAGAGTTACTGGTTACTGTGATGCTTTACTAGAATCTACATTTTAGTTATCTTATCAACATTTTGGAATTTATTTATGAGGGCTAATGATTGATTAATTACAGTATATCTGTTATATGTAAAATAAACTGTTTCAGTTTGCAAATTCGGTTTGTGTTCTATCATTCCAGGATATTATTATGCAAATTAGAATGTTTTGTTTTCAACACAATATATCTAAAATAATGAAGGTAAACATTTCCTACCAAGATTAGCACACTCTAATGAAAATAGTCCTCGGTCCCCCACCCCCAGGCCAACGCCCCCAAAAGACTTTGCCCCCGGGCGCCAGCAACCCTTACGACGCCACTGACCATGTGGGCATAAGTGAATGTGTATGTGAATTGGCATTTGAGCCTCTAGGCCTTCATTCTTACTGTTTGTTTAAAGCCTTTCAGTCCCTCGCTGTATAAATTTACTTTTCACGCTTCCTACCAATACTCAGACTATGGAAATAAAGCGTGTGGTTCAATGTCTTCTATAGGAACAATATTCAGTAATCCATACTTATGATTATTATTCTTCAAATGAATAATAATAATAATAATAATAATAATAATAATAATAATAATAATAATAATAATAATAAATTTGTCTGATTTTATCGGTCTAGGCCTACTGTGTGTGCTTTGAACAATCCCAGCATGACTGCTGCACCTCTTGTACGAAGCTAATGATGAAATATGCCGAATTATTATGATGCCTCATGAGAAGAGAGAGAGAGATTAGAAAATCGATATTCGAAATTTCGAATCTCTCTCTCTCTCTCTCTCTCTCTCTCTCTCTCTAAGATGCATCCCAGACCATCCAAGACTGGAAGATGCAAAATATACCGGAAGATGCGTTAGCAACTCTCTGGTAGACATCAAAGGCGCCTCACACTGAGGGACCTGGGGCAACCCGAACGAATTGTAAGGTCTGTAAGGTCTGTAAGGTCAGTATTAGACGTTATTATAACTGGGTATATTTCACCATTAGCTTCATACAAGACGTAATTCTAATGCTAAGATTGTCATAAGCAAGGTATATAGGCTAGATATAAGGGTGAGACCATCTATATACCTTGGTCATAAGTGCGCATAGGCCTAGACCGATAAAATCAGGTTAAGCACAGACGCACTTATTATTATTATTATTATTATTATTATTATTATTATTATTATTATTATTATTATTATTATTATTATTATTATTATTATGATACATACAGTAGTCTTTGAGATGATCATTTTCTTTTAAAAGGTTCCCCATTTAATGCAGTTTTCTATGTTGAAGTTCAAGGGTGAGACTATGACCAATTCCTGTATTAACCTGGACGACCTAAAAATAGTAGAATAACCTCATGTGAATGGAATGATGAGGGGAGTGATAAAGAAAAGAAAAACTCTGAAACGAAAACAGAACTTGTGGGAAGGAGAAGAGAAATAAAGAAAATCTATACAGACAATACCTGGTAAAAAGAGACACAATTAATCATGAGAGAAATGGCCAAATACAACATACACATACTAGGAGAAGGGGCGAAGAGAGGGAGGGGAACAGTGGACATGGGACAACACAGAAACATTAAGAGGAAAGAAAAATAGAGAAGAACGAATTCAGACCTATGAATGATAAAAAGGGAAAGTTATTTATAGAAGAAGAACCAGGTATAAAATAAAAGGTTATGAGAGAAAACAGAGTAAAACAAATATGGAATAAGGAGAAAAAAAAGAAAACCACGGGAATGGAAGCAGCCACAAACAA
The DNA here is from genome assembly GCF_040412425.1 of Macrobrachium rosenbergii. Lineage (NCBI taxonomy): Eukaryota > Metazoa > Arthropoda > Malacostraca > Decapoda > Palaemonidae > Macrobrachium > Macrobrachium rosenbergii. Next base: position 57,865,986 of record NC_089782.1, on the reverse strand, counting down.
AAAATGTTAAACAAAGTTGCGAAACCTACTGTAAAATAACTGAGGCCAATGGTTTTGTTTTATATTTTATACACAACATTCACGTTTTTGATAAATGAAGGAATAGAACATCTGAGAGCCAAAGGCGAGACCATATTTAACCAAGCAGGGTTCTCAAAAGGTGAAAGAGTGGAAGGCTACCTGTTCATACTGGAGTCCTGTGTTGGAAAGAACTGCAGAGGAAGTATGAACTGACAGTAATATCAGGAGATTTCTCAGGAAGGCTTACGACTTCGGTCAAAAGAGAAACGCCAATGGAAGTAACGAAAGAATATGTAAAGTCACCACATCGGCGCCAGGATAGTGTTTCTTTTGCGCCATTAATTAAGTCTCCGCTGAGCTTGTTTTCTTTGGTGACTTCCCATTTTCTTCAAGCTCAATTAGTCACGCCTAAAACGTGCCAGGTCACGCATTTTAATCATTTTTACTTTATGGTATTTATACGAATGTCACATTGTGTATCACATGTTTCTTCATTCACAGGCATCAAGACTGTATCCATATTGTAGCTCTGTATGTTTTGTATTGTAATTTGTACTTGTTCACTGTTTATTATTGTTTATTGTTTCGACCTCAGGTCACAGTCAATTCCATTGTCTCTCGCGCTCCCGGCGTCAGTCGTCGGCCGAATATAAGTCTCAGCCCTGGATCTGTAATAAAGTAGCAGTAACTTTTACCTGCTCGTTTCTTTGACACCTTATAGTGGTGACCCCGGAGTATCCCGGAGCCATTAGCGGACTCACAAATTTCAGTCTTGGCTCCAGGATTTCTCCAAAACGCTCTTAGCGGCTCTGAACACGGCGCTGTAACCAGCGTTTGGCGTGCACCTCGTCATGTAACACCAGCGTCACTAGCGGAACCACACGGCGCACGAAAGTGTGTACTGACGCCTTTATTACCCCACTCCAGTAAGGGGGTCAAAGGAGCGAGCATGGACGAACCGATCCCCTCCTTAATGCAGTTAAACGCGGACCCGTGGACTCGGAGGTTTATCTACCTCCCATCACAGCGCGCCCGCCTCCCGCATCGACGAGGCCCTCCCATAATTTCACACCAGCGCCCGAACACACGACGGCCGGGCAACACAATCGCTGGCCGCCCTCACCGTAAAGCTGCCGCCATTGTTTGCGCAGGGGAACCCATCGACGATGGCTGCGCAGGGTGGAGAGCCACTTCAGAATCGCGGACCTCACGGACGAAATCTTACAGGCCGACACAGTGCTCAACGCCCTTCCGAGGACGGAAAGAAAACTCATCTCGCGACTAATTACCGAAACACACACCCTCACATACAGCACCACAAAAAGTTCCTCCTCGAAGCTTGCTCCTTGCCCATCGCCGAGATGGGCAGCCCGTGCTATCGACCTTTGCCATAAATCCACGCCACGACCTCAATTCAAGAGACGCTTTGGGCATGTTCAGTAGATCTCCTGTCAATACCAGACTTGGGTGGTACAAACAAGCGAGCAGGAGATAAGCTTCACACGGAAATCTACCTTCGCCAACTCTCCCGGAGGTACGCAACCAGATCGCCACCCCACACCATGCCTGTCGAGGACCTCATGAGACGGCGCAACACCTCACAGACTCCGTCAGGCTTCAGAGCGGCTAAAACCGGCCACACAGCCGGTCAGCTCCGTCCAGCCTGAAGAGGACGTAGAGCAGCCCGTCAAAGCCATCGCCAACAGACGTCCACCGAACCACAGCAGATGGAGGTCCCTAACTTCTGTCGCTTCTTTACAAGTGGTTCGGAAAGGATGCCCGAAACTGCCTGCCGCCCTGCTCGTTCAACCGTTCAAAAAACGGTGGCGGCGGCCAGCAGGACAGGCCGCCATGGCAGCCGAAGAACCCAGGGCCTCAAAAATTAGTAGGTTTTACGTCCGCGACATCGTCTCCGGCAGGATGATGCTGGTCGACACAGGAGCCTTTAAATCAGTCTTCCCAGCATCCAGAGAGGACCGCAACCAGAGACACCAGACCCGGCCGCTTTCTGACGGCCGCCAACGGAACCCCATCCTCTCCTACGGCACCAGGCTCCTGTCGATCTCCATCCTTGGCCAGAGTTACTCCTGGGACTTCATCGTCACGGACGTGAGGAACCCCACTCCTGGGGCCGATTTTCTGGCGCACTTCGACCTGCTAAAGTCGACGTCAAATGCCTCCTCGATACCGACTCCTGCTGGTCTCTCCCTGTGCAACGGCGGGACCCAGACCCACCATCAGCGCCGTCGCCCCACCAGTATGCACACCTACTGTCGGAGTTCCCTGAGGTGTTTAAGCCCGAACTTTGATGCTAAGTCCCCGGGGCCCCAGCCAAGCACGGCATATACCACCATATAGTGACTAAAGGGCCCCGACATTTTGCGGTTCCGCAGGCTTCCCCTCAGCGCCTTCAGGAGGCGAAAAAGCATTCATGGAGATGGAACAGATGGGCATCTGCAGGAAAGCCTCCAGTCCATGGGCCTCCCCCTCCACATGGTGCAGAAACCGGACGGCTCCTGGAGACCCTGCGGCGACTTGCAGGCGGCTCAACATTGCAACAGAGCCCGACCACTACCCTCTACCCAACATGCAAGACCTCACGGCCTCCTTTTCACGGGGCCAAAATATTCACTAAATTGGACCTTCTTAAATCTTATTTCCAGGTACCTGTTGCGCCAGAGGACATACCAAAGACAGCCATCATCACGCCCTTCGGGTCCTATGTGTTCGCCTTCTCCACCTTCTTTAAATGAGGAACGCCGAAAACCTTCCAGCGGCTCATGGACAGCATCCTGGGGACCTAAAATTCTGCGTCTGCTCGCCGAAACATTCTCATATTTTCCAGGTCTCACAGCGAACACCAGAGACACATCAAAGCAGTCCTCCAGCGCCCATCAAGAGAACGGCCTCTTCGTCCGTTTCGACAAGTGTACCTTCTAAAGAGAAAGCAGAATTCCTGGGTCACGAGGTGTCTCCGACAGGCGTCCGCCCTCTTACATCGAAAGTGGCAGCCGTGGCCAAGTTCCCGACACCCACCTCCATCAAGGCCGTCCAGGAGTTCCTTGGGATGGTAAACTTCTGTTCATCCCCGGATCGCGCACACCACGCATGTTACGGAAGTCCTAAAGGTCAACCGAAGTCCCTGTCTTGGGGACCCAGCCAGCAGCAGGCCTTTTTCCTGACGAAGGCAGCTTTAACACAAGGCAACCGCCTTGGCATTAACCAGGATCCCAAGGCTCCCCTCCAGCTGACGACAGACGCCAGTAACGCCCCTAATGTGCTGTTCTGGAGCAAATCATCAACGGCGCCCCAGCCCATCGCCATTCTTCAGCAAAAAGTTCAGTCCCGCAGAGACCCGCTGTGACCTTCGACAGGGAACTCTGTTTTATGTACCGCGCAGTTCGGCACTTTGGAGTTCCTCCTGGAGGACGCCTTCACAATCTTTACAGACCACCAGCCACTGGTTCACGCCTTCCAGTTTGCAGGGGGACGTGTGGTCTTCAGACAGCAGCGCCACCTCTCAGCCATAGCCGAATTTACCTGTTCCGTCAGGTACCTCCCGGCAAGAAAAATCCGTAGCAGAACCCTTCCAGAGTCGAGTTGAACGCAGTGCAGCTTCTAGATTACCAGGACCTTGCCAGAGAACAGGCCGCTGACCCAGAAACCCCAGCATACCGCACTGCCATCACATCCCTCAAGTGGCGGACGTGACCCTGCCCCGGAGGCCCCAGCCTGCTCTGTGACATCAGCACAGGCCAGCCCCGCTGTTTGGTTAAAGCCTCACGTCCGCCAGGTATTCGACATAATTCACGGCCTCTCACACCCCCTCCGGCAGGATAACGTGTGCTTTCAAAAAGTTCGTCTGGCACGGGTGCAAAAAGGACGCCACAGCCTGGGCAAAACAGTGCCTGCAGTGCCAGACCAGTAAAGTGGGTCGTAATACGCAGTCGGGGTAATAATATAATTCCCACAGCCAGGGCGCCGCTTTAACATCCACATCGACGTCGTCGGGCCCCTTCCCCATCAGGCGGATCCAGATACCTCCTGACGGTGGTAGACCGTTCGACGAGGTGGCCCATGGCCACACCCATGCAAGAAGCCACCGCCAGCGCAAGCGCTGAGGCCCCTGCTTGTTAGGAGTTGGGTTATGCCGCCTCATGAAAAGGACCACATCACAACCGACAGGCCCCGATTTCCTCTCCGAGTTGTGGTCTGCCCTGGCTCAACTGCTGGGAACCACGCACCACACCACAACAGCTCAACCCAGCGGCCAACGGCCTGGTCGAACGATTCCACAGGTCCCTTCAAAGTCATCCTCATGGCCCGCTGCACCATGCTAAGACTGGAAACATCATCTATAATTCCTCCTCGGGTTGAGGACCTATATCCAGAGCCGACGGCACCCCATCCGCAGCTGAACAAACCTGAGGGGAACCCCTCGTGGTGCCGGGAGAGTCGTGACGGATGAACGCCACTCCCCATCACTGCAGAGGCTTTGCGACGTGGCAAGTTTCTTTTGCAGGCGCCATTTATCGACAAAGCAACCACCTTCATGCCGCCACAGCTGTCATCCGCCACCCACGTCTTTTGTATTAACAGAGTCGACGCCGTCCGTCCACCACTAACTAAGCCTATGTGAGGGGACCCTTCCGCGAAATCAGCGGAACAGCAAGGCATTCCAGCTGGCACTCCCAGGCAAGAACGACTTGTTTCCATAGACCGGCTAAAGCCCGCCTTCCTGTCGGAGAGTCCCTGCAGCGACGCACCCTTCCGCCCAACCGCACTCCAGCACGCACTCACCCCGCAGGCGCCACCTAGGAAGGGGACCGCCAACCAGCAGCCTCACAGGCGGGAGGCCCTCCGTTAACATCAAGAGCCGCGGCACCCTTCAGCGTCCCAGCAGATACAGGGATTAGTCAGATGCGACCTATGTCTTGGGGGAGTTATTTGTAAAGTCACCACATCGGCGCCAGGATAGTGTTTATGAGGCGCCATTAATTAAAATCTCCGCTGAGCTTGTTTTCTTTGGTGACTTCCCATTTTCTTCAAGCTCAATTAGTCACGCTGGTAAAGTAGCCAGGTCACGCATTTTAATCATTTTTACTTTATGGTATTTATACGAATGTCACACATTGTTATCACATTTTCTTCATTCACAGGCATCAAGACTGTATCCATATTGTAGCTCTGTATGTTTTGTAAACTAATTTGTACTCTCAAAACTGCATATTATTGTTTATTGTTTCGACCTGGTCACAGTCAATTCCATTGTCTTGGCGGAACTGCGAAAGTCGCCGACAATATAAGCTGCCTGGATCTGTAATAAAGTAGCAGTAACTCGGTTTTACCTGCTCGTTTTCTTTGGACACCTAACAAATATAGAATAGACGCAAATGTCATCGAGACCTGTGAAGGAGATAAGCGCAGACTTCGGAGGTGAAGATGTATTGTAGAAAAGTGCATCGAGACGTGGAATTTAACAAGAGTGTAATGGCGTTCACAGCCTTGTTCAGGATGATAACACATCAAATAATATGTTTTTAGAGACGAGAACTTGAACAAATGATCGATGAACACTATTTTGCTTTTAATTTAGCAATGCTCTACTTCTTGGTTATTTGAGTCAGTCATTTCAGTCAGCTTATTCTGTATTCCAGGACTAAGACAAAGATACAGAAATGGGTTGTTGCCTCATTTAGTAAAGATTATACTGAGAATCGTTTCCAAAGATTCTGGTAATTTTTTCCATGTCAAGTGAAAGAGGAATAAAGTACAATTTTTGCTGAAGTAGGATGGGATGGTGCCACCTATCGCCCCGGGAATATATCTGAAATAAGACCCACAAAAGAGGTTCTTTCACATCTTCTGGGTAAATAACCATGAGAATGCTTAAACACAATTCCTATTACTTTTTGGTTGAAGCTTTAAAATGTGGCTTCGTTACATTGCGCTTTCACAGAATATTTTCTTCTCATTCTTTATCACCAGCTTCCATTAACTTACATCGAACTGTTTTTCATTTTAAAAGCTGTAATGGAAGAGGTACTCGATTGTTAAGCCTCTTTCTGTTCTCTTTACCAAAGGTAAACGATGTTGAAAAACCTGCAATGCTGCAGGCCTTCACCTCATTCCCAGCATCTTTTTCTTTTGTGCGCTTTGCTTGACCAGACTAACTGAGTATGTATGGGGTCACTGCACTGCCAAAATGGGCGGGGCTTTGTGATCGGCGATTTCGGTAGAAAATGGCAACGCCAGGTTCACATTCCCGATTTGCTTTCGATATCTCCAGATTCTAATGTGCAAGGACCATATATCAACCTTGGTAATGTGTGTAGGGGCGGAGCATATCTAACAATAATCTTTAGTAGCTTAGGAACTCTAAACGAACGCACATCTTGTAGGCTATAGGCTATAAAGAACGCAATGACCTCAAATGATAAAGAAATATTTGAATGTGAAATCCGAAGATTATTTTGACAGGAAAAGGATAATCCTAATTGAAAAGTTACAGAAAAACGAAGAGTCAGCAACTGCTTTTAATTTATTGAGCAGTGCAACATGCATGAGATAGCTCATTTCTTTTTATTAACCACTCCTCAAAACACGTCCCCATTTCTCTTTCGTTTGCCTGGTTTGTTTGCGAGATAGGTCGCAGCAGCCCTCCCATTCAGGCCCAATACAGGGACGGCCCTGTTCCACTCAGGCGTGTGGGGCGAAGCTAATACTGTGACGTCACAAGCGTAATGCTTCCGGGCTTATCTATTGAATTGACTGAGAAACTTTTAGTTTTTACACATTTAATCCATTGCATGGTGTTAGATAAAATTTGTAAAGAGTTTACATGCATGAGATGTTTTTCTAATACCTATTCTCTCATTTAGTCACCAAGCCTTGTTTCATTTTCACAAGAAATAGAGCATATTCAACACACATACCTACTACAGCTTTCTTTATACGTTTATTCTTTACTTATTCATTTGCTTACCTATATATATATATATATATATATATATATATATATATATATATATATATATATATATATAATATATATATATATATATATATATATATATATATATATATATATATATATATATATATATATATATATATATATATATATATATATATATATATATATATATATATATATATATATATATATATATATATATATATATATATATATATATATATATATATATATATATATACTGGTTTATTTCTCTTCCAGTTCATTTTTATAACAGAACAACTTGGTTTCACTTATAATTCTCTCTCTCTCTCTCTCTCTCTCTCTCTCTCTCTCTCTCTCTCTCTCTCTCTCTCTTAGGTAGTAATATTATCAAGATTATAAATAACTGCTGAGAAATGTATTTGATTCTGTCACCGTTTTCATATCTCGTTTTGAAAAACAAAACTTTTTTTTATTTTTGATAAACGTTAGAATGAGAGGTTAATTATATTTTCCAAATCTTATTATGAATCCTAACTGTTATGCAACACATGCATAAAAAAAGTGGATACAGGACAGTGTAAAAAATGGCAGTTGCATTTGCACGAAGTGACCGCAAAAAATAAAACAACATTAAAAGTATAAGGATAAATCATATAGCATGTAAGGAATCCAAGGAGTGAATGATGAAGAATATGATGCAGAGAACACATTTCAAGCAAGTTTCTCATTAACACTCGATATCACATAAATATACATCCGAACACATAACTTTACATGTGACGCGTACTACTGTATATACATAAGGGTAGTAATTATACATGCATAAAACGATTATAATATTTTCGGGGAAAAAAGTACAAAAAGTTATTTGTGTTTATTTGACTTTATAAGAAAAATATATGTCATATATATATTTCAGAAAATATGGCTGCTACAATTTTAAAGGACACATATATGCATTTCATAGCTTCAATGCTTTAAGATGTGATGAAAGAATTTATGGAGTCAGATGGAACTAGGTCGAGAGACCCGAGGTAAAATCTTTGTGTTCAACAAATAGTTTGATTCCTCAGCAATATTGCCAGTCAGGTGATCTTCCGAAGTGTTATGTATATTCGTGAGTACGTGCGTTAATCTGATCTAGATTACGCCAAAATCTGCCCTAAAAGTGAGTTTGATCGTTCATTAACGTGATAGAACTGCAGTTGTCTAGACGTAGCTTTGGAGAGGATCCAGGCTTTGAACGGCAGATAAGGTAGACTTTGAAATCTCTGTTTTTATGGGAGAAAATTGAACTTGTGATTTTTTACCATGATTTTCTAATCATTATGAACTTTTGAACTGGTGTGAGATTTAATATGAATATTCATACCTCTTTTATATTATTGTTTTGTCATGTTACGTTTGCCATATCTTGGCTATGCATTTTACACTTTCCATTATTGTGTTTTGCATTTCATATATTTTTTTGGAGTTTTCTATCATGTTTGATTCTTCCGACAGATGTCTGTGGACAGATGTCGGTAGACAGTGTGGACTGGTTGGACTGAATAACATGTGGTAGACTGGTTTTGACATGACTAATTATTGATTTGGGGAGTATGTGTGAGTTTGGATATTTTCAGGCTATTAGCCATAGTGAGACTTCTTTAATCAGAAGTGTTTTGCAGTTCAGAGTTTAGTTATCTAACTCGATATTTCATTTATTATGCATTTTAATCTTTGCTTTGTTTTATTCATTTCTTGTTGGGTTATTTGAATAATAAACCTATTTTTGTAGAAACTATTGCGTTTCTTTAAATGGTCCATTTAGTTGATTTGGTGAGAATGAGTGCGATTCGGGTGGGTGAACTTCGGAAAACGATGAGAGAGAGAGAGAGGCGATACACAGAGAGAGAGAGAGAGAGGTGATACACGGTGAGAGAGAGAGAGAGAGAGAGAGAGAGAGAGAGAGAGAGAGAGAGAGAGAGAAAGAGGAGAAAATAGATGTGTGTTGCCGTGAGCGAACGTTCATACGCCTCCGTTTCAGGATTAAAGATCGTTGAGCACGTTAAAAAAGTGTTATTTCTTCCTTCAAAAATTAATTCTGTCCTCGTTACAGAAAAAAATTGGTGGCAGCATGATTTTAACGTCTTTAGTGATGGCGAAAGAGGGAGATTGCTAATAGACTAATTGGTAACGTTGATGCCCAAGGCATAGGCGACTTCACCTAAGAGCTAAGGCGACGGGTCAGTGTTGAATGACTGAGTAGGTCGTGATTACGTGTGAAATGCGGGGAACCTTTCCTTTTTTTTTTCCGTTTCTATTCGAGTACTGGGAGTGGGGAGTTGTGAAATAGATCTGGATGATCTCTAGAGCAATTTTGGGGTTAACAAAATACCCAAATAAGTGTGAATAGTGGCGATTGTGAGTTAATTACGCAAAGTGATGATTCAACTAGAAACGCGCTGGGTGTCTTTTTTTGCTTCGCCGTCGAGTAGGTGACGTCACAGGCTGCACACAGCTCTGTTGAGAGATAGGTACTTCGTTTTCTGTTTCAAAATTGGTAAGTACCCCATTCTCGTAAGTTGCGCAGAACGCCGTTTTCTGTTCTTCTTTTAGAGGGGGTAACTTGTGCCTTTCTCTAGTGTTCTTTTTGGTTTCTCTTTTTATATTGTTACGCTCAGGGCGTGTGATTACTCACAAAATGCCGGACGATGCAGCAAGCACATCCCAATCAATTGTGGTGCATAAAGTGACGAACATTTGTGGGGGAATTACAAATTTTAAAGGGTTAGTTGATGGAAAGCCAACCCAAAATATAGAAACTTTCATTGAGTCAGTGAACAATTATCTGAATTCCAAGAAAATTACGAATGGCGCTGAAGCTTTAACAGAGGCTAAATCATTTCTGGATTTAGATAAAGGAGATATTGGGAAACGAGCACGCAGTTTCGGGTTCAGAAGGTGTAAAACTTGGAATGAACTGCAGAAATTTCTACGAGCTACTTATGGCGGAGTTCAACGTGAATGCGCAGTTCGGAATTTGCGAGAGTTTCTCAAAATAAAGAAGGGCAATGATTCACTAGTCACATACAGTGCGAATTTATTTGATGCAGTAGTTGAGTTAAAGAAATCTATAACAGGCTCTCCATGGGTAACTGGAAATAATATCTCCTTAGATAATTTTGAAAGATTGTTACACTTTGCTTGCCTTTTAACGTCGGTCCCAGATGTAATTGTAGATAGTTTTGATAAGAAAATTGATCAGATACAGACGAATCCTTTTTGTTTGCACAGATTAACAAAAATCTAGCAAAATGCCCGACACTGGACAGTAGTTTTGTACAGGGAGGTGCAAAGATGTCAGCTGCGGTTTCCAAACACAGAATAATGATAGTCGCTCGCATTCGGGAAATGATGCAACAGCGAAGACATGTGCACGAGTAGAATCGAAGAAAATTCCAGAGAGATCAGTCACAACGATACGTTGTTTTAATTGTGATAAAATAGGCCATAGTAAATCAAATTGCAGAGTGAGATATTGTTCAGTTTGCAAATCTTCAGATCATGGATGGAGATTTTGCCCAGCCACAAAGAGTAGAGATTATTCAGGGAAGTCACGGGGAGGTTTTTCTAGATATGACAGGAGAATTCCACATGATGCAAGTTCTAGATACACAAAGGAACAGCAGAATTTTCACAAGATAAGTTCGAAAACGGACACAGGATAATGACTAATCAGGTCGTAGAGTCACTAGAACCTAGGCCGATTGTACGTGGATTCTCTAATGGCAATGAAATTTTATTTTCATTGATTCTGGTAGCTCAGTTAACTTAGTAAATGCTGACCTTTTTCACTCGAGGTTTCCAGAGTGCAAATTAGTCCCTTCTAGTGAGACAGTGTGTGATGTACAAGCGAGAAAACTGAATATTTTAGGTTCGTCATTTCTTACGCTTTGTATCGGTGGAAAGACAATAGTAGAACCATTTTTGGTCATAGAAGGATTAGCCTTAGGTGAAATGGTTTTGCTAGGACACCCTTCTTGTATGCGACATAACATCAACATTCTTACGGGAGTTCAGGGATTACAATAGGTGAGTCAGGTTGTTTTGTTCCATATATACACAGGAAAAAAACTTGTGAGAAACTTAAGACACAGTCTGAGACATGTGTAACACATTCATTAGAGAGTGAAGATATTCCGCAAAAGATCTTTCAAAGGATTTTTGTTGGAAGATGTTGAATTGCAACCGCGAGTTCCTACATTAGTTAAAGTGTCGCTGAAAGAGAAAAAGTTTCCTTCTCAAGTGTGCGTTGTTGAGGGAACCGAGAAATTCAAAGACGTTGTGAGTACGGTGTCAGTGAATGAAATTTCAGTCGCGGGCGTGACTTCAGTAGAATTAGTTAGCTATCAAGACTCAGTAAAAAAATATCACAAGGGTACTTATGTAATTGATTTTGAAGAGTTTAAGGAAGAGCATAAATTAGTGAGTTTTTGTGGAGACGGGAATATGTTTCCTAACGAGGAGCAACAGTTCCGAAGTCAGGTTCTACATGAACACTTGGCTAAAGTTGATTATCCTGAGTATTCAGATAAAGTAGAGAAAGTGTTGAAAGAATATCTAGATATCATTGCTTTGAAGGGAGATAAATTAGGAGTTACAGATGTTTTAGAACATTCAATCCGCCTAGAAAAGGGTACAAATCCCATATATATTCCAGCATATCGAATTCCTTTTAAGATCAGGAAGAAGTAGAAAAAGAAGTTCAGAAGTGGGAGTCGGAAGGCATTATCAGACCATCCAATTCTCCGTTTAATTTTCCTTTGCTTGCAGTTCCTAAGAAAGACGGTAGTATCAGAGTTTGTGTAGATTTTCGTAAATTGAATGAAAAAACATGCCCAGATAGATATCCGGTAGCTTGTTTGCCTGATTTGTTTGTTGAGATCGGTGGCAAGAATATATATTCATCTATAGATCTTATGCAAGGGTTTTTACAGGTTCCCCTTTGAGAGAAAGCCGTAAATATACAGCATTTTCGGTACCAAAGGGACATTACGAGTTTAATAGGATGCCTTTTGGATTACAAGGGTCCCCAATAACATTTACTAGACTGGTTAACACAGTACTTCATGGCTTGTTAGGAAAGTCGGTGTTTGTGTACATGGATGATATTCTCATATGCACAGATACAATTGAAGAACATCTAAAGGTGTTAAAGAAGTCCTTAAGCGATTACGGTTCGCTGGGTTAAAGGTCAAATTGGCCAAATGTGAGTTTCTGAAGAGAAAAATTGTCTATTTAGGACATGTTATCTCTAAAGAGGGAGTTAGAGTGAATGATGAGAAAGTTAAAGCCATTGTGAATTTTCCAGTTCCCAAAACCAGGAAACAGATTCGTTCGTTCCTAGGTATGTCGGGTTTCTTTCGCCGTTTTGTGCGGAATTTTTCTACAATAGCTGTCTCCATTGACAGATTTGTTACGAGAAGACGTTAAGTTTGTTTGGGGTGATAGTCAACAATTAGCTTTTGAGAAGGGAGCTTAAGAACGCTTTGGTGAACCCACCAATTTTGAAGTTTCCAGATTTTAGTCAACCGTTCACCTTAGTGACTGACGCGAGTCAGGAAGGTATAGGTGCGTGTTTGATGCAGAAATTTGAGGGGAAATTACACCCAATTGCTTTTTATAGCAGAAAGTTCAAAACGCGTGGTAGTAACGAAAGGCTGATGTCAGTTGTGGACAAGGAGGCTTTCGCAGTCGTCTCTAGCCTTGTTCATTTTAAGATGTTGTTGTTGGGAAATAAAGTTGAGATTTTTACAGATCATCAACCGTTGTTAGAGCTTTTTAATAAGCCAAATTTGTCGCCCAAGAGAGCACGTTGGTTCCTAACATTGAGAGATTTTGATGCAAACCTCAAATACATTGAAGGTAAGCATAATGTAGTTGCAGATGCATTGAGCAGATATTTTCCGGTCGAGGATGAGGAAATACACACCGAATCCTGTGTGGGAGAAGAGAGTAAATATTTGGTGTCTAATGTCTCTGATATTAGTAGTTCTGAGAGATCGCATGTAGAGGACATACACGTTCCTACAGTGCATACTTCGGGGAGAAATAGTGAGTCGGCAGTCTCGGGAGAGATTGTTATTCGTGATAGTGAGAGTAACGCAGTGTGTTATATTACGGGTGAAAATGTCACTTGGGACATAGGCTTGCTGGAACAAAAGCAAGATGAAGATAAATTGTTGTCAGATGCTAAGGCATTTCTTAAGGGAGTTTCACCGAAGAAAGGGTATAAGTTGCCTTTTTCTGGTCTAGAGTTGGAGAATAATTTATTGGTGAGAAAAGTTAAGTATAACTTGCGAAGTACTCGAAGCATGGGTGAGATTACACAAATCATCGTGCCAGAGAGTCTAGTACCACAAGTTCTAGACATTGTACATTGTAAATTTGGTTCTCCTCATTTGGGTGTAGACAAGACGTATGAAAACGTCAGGTCAAAGTTCTTTGGAAAATATGTTTTCCGCAGTAGAAGCCTTTGTGAAGAAGTGTGCTATTTGCAATGCGAATAAGCCAGCGACGACAGTGTCGTGTCGTTTGGGTTCATATCCCATACCACATAGGCCGTTTCAGAGAGTGCATATGGATATTCTGGGTAACTTCTCAGAGTCCGCTTATGGTTATAGACATTTATTAGTAGTTGTTGATGAGTTGACTCGCTTTGTCGAGATTTTCCCACTGAAATACAAATCAGCTGAGGAAGTTGCGATAGCGTTTTTTAAGGGGATAATTTGTCGATATGGTGTTCCAGAATGTCTGATCACAGACAATGGTAGGGAGTTTATTAATAAGACTTTAGACGGTCTTGCTAATTTGTTGGGGATAAAGAAAGTATCTATAATCCCATATAGACCTGAAGCAAATGGGTTGTGTGAGAGGGCGAATCGGAAAGTAATCGAAGCTTTGCATGACGGTGGGAGGTTCCGATACACATTGGGACAGATCTTTGGATGAAGTGCGATATAGTATCAATACTATGATGAATGACACAATTAAGATATCTCCAGCAGAAGCTTTGTATGGATACAAGTTGAAAGGACCTTTTGATTTGTTACCAGAGTGTGTTCAGGGTGATGTTACGGTCACTTCATTGATAAATACAGCGAGAGAAAGATTTGCACGTATCAGTAAAGAACTTGAACTTAGTTCGCGTGCAATGGTAGAGAAAAGTAACGCGAAATCGAGGGGAGTAGCTTTTTCGATGGGTGATAGAGTGTTTGTTAAAGTGAATGTTCGGAATGATCTGAATTATAAGTTAAGTCCGAAGTTCCACGGACCTTTGAGATTGTAGAGATCAAAAGAGGGAATAGATTTGTAGTTAAAGATGTAAACACTGGAGTGACGAAATTGACCCATATTTCGAAGTTAAAGAAAGTTGGGATGTAATGGAACGTTTGTATATAGTTAGAGGGATAAGTGGGTTGATGTTTGTATATATATATGATATTTATTTTTTTTTGTCTCTTGTTCATTTTGGATGTTGAAGTTCTTAATCATTTGTTTTCGGATGATTTTAGGAATTGAGACATGGGCTAATTTCATACGAGATTTGACCCGTGTGTTAGTGTGTTATTGTGTTATGATGTGTTTCATCATCTGACGCAATATGTGTGTTGTTTAGGATTTTTTTTGGGGAGGTATTTAGTATATCGGACCGTACAAGTCTGATCATTTTTTTCGGGTTGGGAGATCGTATTTGAGTATTTGGATTTTTTTTCAGTTTCTTTTTTTTTTAAATGAAGGGAGCTGTATTGTGAGTAATTGTAGTTGTTAAGATCATGGGAGCGATTGCCATTACGTCAATTGCTATTTTGTGAGAGTTAGTCAGGTGTTGCGAAATATTTGCTAACCGGAGTAGAACTTTCATGTCTTTTTGACGAGATATGATACCTTTTAGTGTTTGGATAAGATTCTCGAGTATTTTTTTTCTGTTTGGATAGAATTTTTTTATGAGTGAGTTCCGTAGAGTTGTTGTGTAATAGTGAGTTGACTGTGATTATTCTGAGATACAAACTTGGAATTAGTTCACATTGTGAGTGTTTACTTTTGCATTAGTAGTTTTGTTTGGTTCAGTAACATGAAACCTTTTGGTTATTAGACCTTTTTCGAGTGTTTTTGGGAGACTCAGTAGTGACATGGGATAGAGTAGAGACCATGTTCATTTTGGGAGATCAATATCAAGGTTCGGGAGTTGATTATAAGACGAGTTGTGCTTTGGTTAGAGAGAAGTGTGTGTGTGACAGTGGTATTTTCCAGTTGCGAGTTGTGTCTGTGGGTGATTGTGAGTTATCGTTGGTTCATAGACAGACTCCGACAGAATGTGACTTTAGACAGTTCCTGCGAGATTACCACATTGAGTCCACCAGTACTCTTCCTGCTGTGTTTTTACAAGGAGTATGCAGTTACAATGATGTGCCAGAGCAACAAGTCGACATCATTCGTTCTTCAAGAGTCCAAACTGTTCGATTCAACCTGCAGAATCCTGTCTACGGAATTTCTCGTACTTAGCCGTGCTGTATTCAACAGTTCCGAGAAGATAATTATGCGTCATACGCATAACGAGCATTTGGTAGTGGAGGTACCTACAACCAAGGTGCCAATGACGGTTCCACCGTTGGAAGACATTGACGATTCCGTGATGTTCGAGTATCAGGAATATATTATGCCGACAATTTTAATTGTCTTAATAGCTATTTTACTGATAATTCTTGTTGTGGGAGTAGTAAAGCTTATTCGTGTTTGTAAGATTACATGTAAAGGCTCTAAGAACTCAACCCCAGTGACTTTGGAAGTGCGTCATGAGAGCAGTCCTTAAAGCTGCAGTGCAGTAGACATTGCTAATTGAGCATAGTTCTATTCTGTTATGTTTTATACATATGCTTTTGTTTTAGTTTGCTGTTAAGGAGAGCGAGACGCTCTTATGTGGTGGCCGAGCTCTATTTCAGAAAATATGGCTGCTACAATTTTAAAGGACACATATATGCATTTCATAGCTTCAATGCTTTAAGATGTGATGAAAGAATTTATGGAGTCAGATGGAACTAGGTCGAGAGACCCGAGGTAAAATCTTTGTGTTCAACAAATAGTTTGATTCCTCAGCAATATTGCCAGTCAGGTGATCTTCCGAAGTGTTATGTATATTCGTGAGTACGTGCGTTAATCTGATCTAGATTACGCCAAAATCTGCCCTAAAAGTGAGTTTGATCGTTCATTAACGTGATAGAACTGCAGTTGTCTAGACGTAGCTTTGGAGAGGATCCAGGCTTTGAAAATCGGCAGATAAGGTAGACTTTGAAATCTCTGTTTTTATGGGAGAAAATTGAACTTGTGATTTTTACCATGATTTTCTAATCATTATGAACTTTTGAACTGGTGTGGGAGATTTAATATGAATATTCATACCTCTTTATATTATTGTTTTGTCATGTTACGTTTGCCATATCTTGGCTATGCATTTTACACTTTCCATTATTGTGTTTTGCATTTCATATATTTTTGGGAGTTTTCTATCATGTTTGATTCTTCCGACAGATGTCTGTGGACAGATGTCGGTAGACAAAGTGGACTGGTTCGAATAACATGTGGTAGACTGGTTTTGACATGACTAATTATTGATTTGGGGAGTATGTGTGAGTTTGGATATTTTCAGGCTATTAGCCATAGTGAGACTTCTTTAATCAGAAGTGTTTTGCAGTTCAGAGTTTAGTTATCTAACTCGATATTTCATTTATTATGCATTTTAATCTTTGCTTTGTTTTATTCATTTCTTGTTGGGTTATTTGAATAATAAACCTATTTTTGTAGAAACTATTGCGTTTCTTTAAATGGTCCATTTAATTGATTTGGTGAGAATGAGTGCGATTCGGGTGGGTGAACTTCGGAAAACGATGAGAGAGAGAGAGAGAGGCGATACACAGAGAGAGAGAGAGAGAGGTGATACACGGTGAGAGAGAGAGAGAGAGAGAGAGAGAGAGAGAGAGAGAAAAGAGAGAGAAGAGGAGAAAAATAGATGTAAGTGTTGCCGTGAGCGAACGTTCATACGCCTCCGTTTCAGGATTAAAGATCGTTGGAGCACGTTACGTACACCTTCAAAAGGGTGTTAATTCTGTCCTCGTTACATATAGTCTTCTTGGGTTTGGGCGATCATGACTCCCTGACATTTGTCTGAAGCAGCCAAAAATTGTTCAGTACAGTCCTGATTGAGCCGTCTTGTTATTATTTGTTTTTCTCTGTGTGTTTTTTTCTGTGTGTTTCTCAGCTAAGGAAGAGGAGGTCGATCGAAAGGCTGATTATCATCCTCCTTCACGCGCACTTCTCTCTGTGCTAATCAACAGAGGTGTGTGCATGCCAAAAGAGACAGGCAAAGAGAGAAACCGGCACTGTACACATACAGTAGGGTGTTGATAAGAACATCTCTTTAATACACAACTCTGAGCAAGCAAATACTTATCCCATGCCAACCTAACCAGGACACCGAGAAACTGTTTTATACGCTAGAAATAAAACTCTGCTTCAATGAAAGCAATTTCTCTCAGAGCGAGAACAACTTGGATGTAAATATGCCATTGACATCTACACACACTATATAAAAATGAACTAGATTATGATAATTCTAGGAAAAAGCAATACAATTATTTACTGTAAATTTTGCGGGGAGAGGGTCAGGGGCTATGCCCATGTCATTTTGCTTAGTTGATTAATATTGAACTCGCTGTAATCCTGGAGACTTGGGAGGTAAAAAGCCAAAAACATTCTAGCATGCTGTTAAATTCTCACGAGCTCACATTGGTGTCTTTTTCGGCCTCTTTTGAATGCACTGTTTCTCTCACCACACTTCGAAGTTGTGGTGTCAGTGGCATGAATTACTTTTTTTTTTTTTTTTTTTTTTTACAGGGCTGGGATGTTATCCTGAACTCACGCGCGAGTTGAAACAAACTTGAAAAAAGAAACAAACTTTCCGAAAATTGTCATTCTATATAAATGTACTTAGAGCAACATAACTTCTTTGTGTCTAAACAATGTCGCCCCGTAGAAGGGTAACGTGTTAGAGGTGACTGTAACAAATATACAAATATAAAATGACATGGTAGTGCAGGGAATGTGTATGGCAGAATTTCGACTGAGAAAGTATGTCAAAAGACGGAAGGATTGGTAAAGAAGGAATAATGTGGTTTTAAGCAAAGAAGATTGTGCGTGGCTGTGATGTCACTTATGAAACAATTATGTGGAAAATTGTAAAGTAAATAAAAGCAGGTGGAGTAGTTCCAAAAGTGGTAAAGAGCTTGAAGAAAGAAATGAAAGTGAAACAAACCTGTGACTGGTCAGACATTGAATGGAGAAAGAACTCTAATGAAAGAGAGCTGGGAATGCAAAAAAGTGACACGGAGGGGGAGAAGGAGGTGAACCAACGAAGAAAGGACGAAAAAGACAAATATGCTGCTGTAGAGGAAAACAGAGAAAATGAGAGATTATGCAGAGGGAAGGAAAGGGAAAAGCGTTTAACGTGGAAGGGGAAAGACGCAGATTTTTTTTTGGGGTACGAACAATTATTATGCAGTCTGCCTGCATCAAGCACAGTCATCGGACTGTGGAGGACGGAAGAAATAGAATTTTCTTAATGCCACTGAATTTTACTATCAAAGCAGAAAAGAAACAAACTTTCCAAAAAATTGTCATTCTATATAAATGTGCTTACAGCAACATAAGCTCTTTGTGTTTAAACAATGTTCACACTACATTTATGTCATAGACTTCATTACACCTCACACAGAAGCATGCCTTTCCCTTTACACCCATTTCGCTATTCACCCGTCATTGCATGATGCATCAAGCTTCCTGGATATTAAGGCTCTTTTGTTTTAAAGCCTGTGCTTGCCATGTTGTCGAGCCAGGCTACTCTACACTCCATTTTTTGCACCAATCTGTTATTCCACAACTTAATGCCTATATTGAATATCCTTTCTCTAACTTCTCTCACCATGCCATCCATGAAATATTAAACTGCCATGAGTGGGCATAACACACCTTACACTGATACCCCTTTTACTCCAAACGAGTCACTCTCCCATCTATGTATTCCAAGAAACTCTTCATTTTGATCATGACACTTTAATGGTTCTCCACAATTTACCTTTTTTGCCATTCATCCTCAATATCCTCCTTATTGCCTCTATATAATCTGTTTCATAAGCTTTTTCTAAGTGCGTAGATGTCACATAGAGCTTTTTTTATTTTAAAATTTTTCTCATAACTGTTTCATAAGTGGCACCTAAGCCACAGACCATCTTTGCTTAAAACTAAGCTGTTCCTTCCTTACCAATCCTTCCTTCATCTGACACACTTTCTAAGCGAAAATTCTACCATACACACTCCCTGCACTAAACTACCATATCATTTTATATTTGTATAATTGTTACAGTCACCTCTAACACTTTACCCTTCTCCGGGGGATATTCTTTTCTTTTATGCATTTCATGTGAGACTACCCCTCACCCAGAATACCGTGTGTGACACCCTTGTCAGTCAATCAAGCACACCTCCACTACAATACTACTGCATCTCACTTCCAATTGTTGCAATCTCCGAAGTCACTCATTCCTCAACCTCTTAATTACCTTCATATAGCCTATCCTCAACAGTCACTTTCACAGTTTGTTTAAAAATTACAGTAGCCTCACAAATCCTTCAGCTCTGACCCACAGACCTCAGGACTGCAGTCCCTTCAGTGTAGCATCTCTCCATCTGCATAATCTATTCTGATATCTGTGTTTCATCTTATGTTTGCTCATATTTACCAACGTTTCTATGACTTTTTTCTTGATTTCGTCTTAGCTGCTCTATTCATCTCTCTATTTACATGTACATGATCTTCCTTACTGTTATGCAAATTCAGCCCAAAGGGTTTTTCTGTCTTTGCTAAAACTTTATTTTCTCTTCCTCCCTGTTCACTTTATGACAATTCGCCTCATGACAGTGATTTAAGGCTCCAGAGTAGCGCTGGCAAATAGCTTTAAGTAAATGTTATTAAAGCTCTACTAGGAAGACATGCTGTTTATTTAAGTATCTGGACGTCTCACTGATGCAAGAATCACCCTCAAAGCACAAACAGTAAAATACTTGCATCATATTAAAAACACTGCTATCTATCTTCTTTTTTACTCAAGTACACTGAAGAGATCACAAGAGACAGGTCTATACTAGATGGCGGATGACTTGAGACTTGCTCTCACCAACCGCTGG
>NC_089782.1:57815723-57840723 GCF_040412425.1 Macrobrachium rosenbergii | reverse complement strand
ACAGCAAGTATCTTCAACGGAGTTTTGGGCGCTTCTCTCCTGACTGCTACTTTGTTGTCCATATAGTCTCGGGGAGTACTCCTTGGCATCATTGTAGGTGGCGTGCAAGTCAATCCCCGCCTCGTTTTCTATAGAGTTATGCTCATGGGGTCATTCCCAGGTGTCATGGTGGTCAGCACATGTACTGGAACTATGGGCCTGCACTTTTTCTTTTTGGCTCCTCCCCTTTTGCCGGTTGTCCACCGCCGGCGAGGGAGTTGCATCTTCAAAAACTGCACCTAGAAATAAGGGTCTCAGACAGCCACTTTGAACAGAGAGGAGGGACTGAGGGTTTACCCATGCAGGGAAAGAAGGAGAGAATTGGTGAAGGGGCGAATGAAACCCACGGTTCTTTTATTAAAAAATTAGTAAAATGAATTTTATTCTTTTATCTGTTACATGATTATTATAAAAAGCTGGTGAGGTTGCTTGGAAAGAAGTTTCCTTCGTTGCAATATATATACAGTATATATGTAC
Organism: Macrobrachium rosenbergii; assembly: GCF_040412425.1. Lineage (NCBI taxonomy): Eukaryota > Metazoa > Arthropoda > Malacostraca > Decapoda > Palaemonidae > Macrobrachium > Macrobrachium rosenbergii. Next base: position 57,840,207 of record NC_089782.1, on the reverse strand, counting down.
ACATATATATATATATATATATATATATATATATATATATATATATATATATATATATATATATATATATATATATATATATATATATATATATATATACTATAATATAAGTATATACATATATATATATATATGTATATATATATATATATATATATATATATATATATATATATATATATATATATATATATATATATATATATATATATATATATATATATATATATATATATATATATATATATATATATATATATTTATATATATATATATATATATATATATATATATATATATATATATATATATATATATATATATATATATATATATATATATATATATATATATATATATATATATATATATATATATATATATATATATATATATATATGTATATATATATATATATATATATATATATATATATATATATATATATATATATATATATATATATATATATATATATATATATATATATATAATATAAATACGTACACATATACATATATTTAGGTGTAAGTATATGTAAGTTGATTGTTAGTTGTTTTGATTCTAAAAGTCATACCACATTTTATCCATTAATAATAGTAATCAAAGCAAGATAATTCTGCCGCCATTGGAAGTGTCTCAAATTGATGTCCTGCTGCCCTTCATGCATCAATTTAAGATTCTTTAGAACAAAAAATGTTACAATTTTTTCTTTTCCCTATTGTTGCAGTGCCACTGGCTTCTGGAAGGCCAAAAGCATGTCATTTTTCTTTTTTGTCAACCTACTTTCAATACTATTGGTTCATTTGAGATCAGTCGTAGTAATCTGACTTCAGAATAATAAAAGATTTGCCTGCGAGTGAAATATCAAAGAGACTGTTGATTCTAAATTTCTGTTTTCTCACAAAAATTGGTCTTTGACTTTGAAAATAATGTCAAGGGCAGACAAATTTCGAATTCATACCTTTTCAGTAGGATCAGGAGCTGAAGCCAAGCGTGAAATAATAATAATAATAATAATAATAATAATAATAATAATAATAATAATAATAATAATAATAATAATAATAATAATAATAATAATAATAATAATAATAATCTTTCGCATAGACTATGAAATGCAATGAAGGTGATTGGATCAAACTGAACTAGCCGGCACCTTGCACCGGTCAGGTTCTCATTCTCAATAGACGTCAGCGTGAGGTAGCTAGAAATGGCTGCTTTTGGGGCAGCTCACGAATGCACAAACCGAAGGAGGTTTCCTAAAAAAACTGATATCGTTTCAAATGCAAGATCCAGGTTTCATTATTGCAAGAGAGGCGATGATGTCATTCTGGCAGCCGGGGCATGTTATGTCCTGTGATGTCGTTTGTATGATAATTAATAGTTAAGGACGTTTTCATAATTTATTGATTTTCTTCGAACGACCTGAATCCCATCTTCCCATGGGGTCGGCTGCTCGAATTTTCATTCTTTTAATTCTCTTTTGAGCAACTGCGCGTTCTACGCCCAGCGATTTCATGTTTCTCTCTGCGGCGTCGCTCCACTAATTCTCTGCCCAACTCTACTTTTTGTACCATCCATTGCTGTATCGTATGCTTCCTTAACCAAACCATTCTTATCACTGCGAACTATTTTCCCTAAGGTGAACTGTTACTGTACAAGCACCCATCCTCTCTCTTATTTGTTCAATTTCAATCTTTCCAGCAATGGCACTCCAAGGACCCATCTCAACATTCTCATCTCTGCCTTTCCAGGGCTCCCTCGGCTAGCACTCTGCTAGGCCCAAGTTCGAGTCTCCGACCGGCCAATGAAAAATTAGTGGAATTTATTTCTGGTGATAGAAATTCATTTCTCGCTATACTGTGGTTCGGATTCCACAAGAAGCTGTAGGTCTCGTTGCTAGGTAACCAATTGGTTCTTAGCCACGTAAAATAAGTCTAATCCTTCGGGACAGCCCTCTCTAGGAGAGCTGTTAATCAGCTCCTCAGTGGTCTGGTTAAACTAAGATATACTTTTCAGCTTGTTTACTGGTACTGACAGATCGGTCCATAAGTACTAGTCATATTCTAAAGTACCTGATTTGTAAACTAAAAAGTATGTTTCGAGAATTGCCTGTGGCGGTTTATAAATTTCATCTGTGTCCGTTGTGTAGAACCATATTATGAAAATGATATACCGCAAGTCGGGGATTTTTGAATAGGGACTGATTAATTAAACAGATGTTAATTACAGCTTATCCAGTCATGATGAATCTAGTACTTGCTGTACATGTCTCTCTCTCTCTCTCTCTCTCTCTCTCTCTCTCTCTCTCTCTCTCTCTATATATATATATATATATATATATATATATATATATATATATATATATATATATATATATATATATATATATATATATATATATATATATATATATATATATATATATATATATATATATATATATATATATATGTAATAGCTATTACATTTCCTGAATGAAACAGATATTATACCAAATGATTCACAGTCACAATGCTCTCTCCTGTAATTAGGTCCCTTGTCAAGTCTTCGCCTTCTACTTTTTAACTGGCTAGATTATGACGTTTACGATTAACTGTATAAATCATACAACAGCCTTGGAGCAGTATATCAGCATATGTATACACCCTATACATTTGCATGAATACGTATAGTACTGTAGGACACAAAATATTACATCAGGTTGCAGCAGAGTTTTTGTATATTGTCATAGAGAAAATCAAGTCACCTGATGACAATTGTGATAATACTAATGGATGTGTAATTAGTGATTTCATTTAAATAGTAACTCAATCTATTGCTCACGAATGAAGCGCACAATCAACATCGGTTCTTAAAACTTGTTCCGGTGAAGTCAGGCGGCAACATCAACTTGTCAGTAAGGATCAACATAATGGCCCTCCTTCTGCTGCTCTAGATTTGAAGAGTTGGTAAGAAAAGAGCAAATGGAAAGAAGGACAAGCTATGGTGGACAGACAGGTAGACGATACCAAATTAAGCATATCTTAGTTAACCAGACCACTGGGGAGGAGGAGCTGATTAACAGCTCTCCAAGAGAGGGAGGGCTGGCTCCAAGGATTAAATTTATTTTACGTGGCTAAGAACCGACTGGTTACCTAGCAACGGGACCTACAGATTATTGTGGAATCCAAACCACATTATGACAAGAAATGAATTTCTATCACTAGAAATAAATTCTTCTAATTCGAGAGTCGAACGCTGAGCCAACAGCGTGCTAGCCGAGAGCTCTACCCACCCCTCCAATGAAGAACTTGACTATACCAGATGGAAGGCGAACAAGTCACAGACTGATAGGTAAGTGGGAAAAACTAAGTCGTTTGGAGAACAGGTAAGAACGAAAAGTAGGTGGAAAGAGACCATGATCGAAGGTAAAGTTAAACATTAATGGGTCTAAGTAAGAGTCCTACTGGCAGGGAGGACAAGTAAAATAAAAAAAATTATACCTTAGTTTTACCAAACCACTGAGCTGATTAACAGCTCTCCTAGGGCTGGCCCGAAGGATTAGACTTATTTTACATGGCTAAGAACCAATTGGTTACCTAGCAACGGGACCTAAAGCTTATTGTGGATTTCAAATCACATTATACCGAGAAATGAATTTCTATCACCAGAAATAAATTCCTCTACTTCTTCATTAGCCAGCCGGAGACTCGACCTCGGGCCTAGCGAGTGCTATCCGACAACTCTAACGACTCGTCCTACGAGGAACTCAACAAACTGTACAGGTAGGCAGGAAGGAGAGAGGAGAAGTAAAATTTTTTTAGATAGAAGGAAGAGATCACGAATCTGAGATGCACATGCAGGCAGGAATAGGCCAGACTTTTGAGATGGGAAGTCACCGCTGCACAGGTAAGTGTGAAGGTAGGAATAAAAGTAAGTCAGGAAACATCGAATCTGCGGCCGAGGAACCATTGCCAATTCCAGGGAACCACGGGAGGCACACCGCAAGGGGTCGAAGAGGCGGAAGTCTAGGTTGAAACAAAATCTTCCCTTTTCCCCGTACTTGTATCTGATTTTCCTCAGAAATAAAGTATAGCAGATACACCAGTATGATATTAACGAACTTTGAATAAAGTTTCAGTGATACAAAAATCACCTGTCAAGGTACCAATATTCAAGTGAAACGAAACAGACTCCCATTGTGCAAGGGCCCTTGCTGGCCTCAGTCGGGTTCTTTACCAATTGACAAAACTCAATCTATCAAAGATCCGATTGCTTTTTTGGTTCAGTACGAACAGTGAGGTCAAAAGTGACGCTGGATATGGATAATTTAAGTATATCTTAGTTTAACCAGACCACTGAGCTGGTTAACAGCTCTCCTAGAGAGGGCTGGCCCGAAGGATTAGACTTATTTTACGTGGCTAAGAACCAACTGGTTACCTAGCAACGGGACCTACAGCTTATTGTGGGATCCGAACCACATTAGGACGAGAAATGAATTTCTATCACCAGAAATAAATTCCTCTAATTCTTCATTAGCCGGGTAGGAGAGTCGAACGCTGGGCCAACAGCGTGCTAGGCGACAGCTCTATCCACCCCTCCAGCGAAGTACGTGGATATGGATAAAACATGGTAGTCATGACCGAAATAGAATAAAGGCAATCTGTTGCTTTCAAAGCAAATTCATGATGTTTTAAGAAAAACTAAATTCCCACCACAGCAACATGTGAAGTTTCTCATTCAGACGAAATCTCGTACTTCAGCAGTTCCGGGCGACATGTCAACAGGTAAACGGTGATCTGCTCACACGGTTGGCGCAGCACGTGTTTTCTTTGTTTACTTAAACGAATCTAACTGTCACTGAATAAGCTCTTCGTCATTGATAAAAAATACTGCTGTTTTCAAACATCGCCAAAGAGATGATGAAAAGCGAAAGAATGATCCAGGGAATAAAGAGAGCGAGGAACGAAATGAATAGCTGGCAACTTACTCAAATCTAAGGGGGAAGACTGCTAAGTCTTCATCGCTCGGACGGAGTCGGAGTCGGACTCGGACCCAGTGTTTCCACTTTCAAGGAAATTTCCTTGTTTCAAGGAAATCTGGAGGTCACAAGGAAGGAATCAAGGAAATGGAAAATTCAAGGAAATTTCAAGGAAATCGAGGTATTTCAAGGTAATTTCAAGGAAATTTGACTTAGGATATCATATATATATATATATATATATATATATATATATATATATATATATATATATATATATATATATATATATATTTTATTATTTTTTTTTTTTTTTTTACCGACAAAGTATGAAACTAGGTTTTGTATAGAATTCCTTAGCATTATAATAATATAATTCCAATACGTCAGCACTCAGCCTCTGTGTAAACCATATTCTATCTTTTGATCTTTGGTTCTGCCCGGCCGTGGGTGACCGTACGCTATACATGTTTCAGTCATGTTGGTGACTCACAATACGTGTCATTGTGACGGTGACGAAAATTACGAAATTGTGCGCAACACTTCTGTTTAGTTCAGACTTCAGAGTAAGCCACCGGTTGAAGTCCAGCGCCAGGCTTGTCCATTATACTGTGTGTCGGCATATGTGTTAAAGCAACTACAAAATGGCATCAAAATATCCAAGCAGTGACTGTGATAGTGAATATGATACAGACAAAGAAAAGAAAGATCTTCCTAGTGCGAAGAGAAGCAAAAAATTTGAACAAAAGTTTGTAGATTCATGGCTGACAAACCCACAGTTTAAAACATGGCTAGTAAAAAAGACTGTGACAGGAAAAGATGTGCCTTTTTGTGGTGTTTGTAATATAAAGATAACGTGTGCTAAATCGGCTATTTCTCGTCATGGTGAAAGCAAGGCTCATCAAGAGCCTCAGAAAAAAAGTATTGCATTAGAAAAATCTCAACCCAGTGTCAGCTCGTTTCTAGGCCCATCTAAAGAAGCTTCTGCAAAAATGGAAATAAAGATTTGTAGTTTCATTGCAGAAAAAAACTTGCCCATAAGCTTATGTGAAAAGTTTATCCCATTCCTGCGAAGTGTGTTTCCAACAGATAATGTCCTAAAGAAAATTACACTTGGTAAACAGAAAGCTACTAATATCATACGGCAAGTGCTTGGATTTTACTTCATGCAAGAGGGAATAGAGCAATTACAGCAAAAAAATTTTTCCCTCATTATCGATGAAACAACCGATAAATCCACCACATCTCAACTGGCACTGATGGGGACATACTTTGATATAGAGATGTTTAAAATGATTTTCATCTTTATTGATCTTATTGAGATTCCCAATGGTAAAGCTGATACCATATATGGTAAAATTCAAGACTGCATGAATGAAAGAAAAATCCCAATGGAGAACGTGATAGGATTTTGTGCTGATATTGTGCAATGTGATGTTTGGAAAACATCATTCAGTATCACAACTATTGACTAAAGACTGTCCATGGATTATAACTGTTAAATGCTCATGTCACTTAATACACTTATGTGCGTCTTATGCTTCACTGAAGCTTCCAAAATCATTGGAAGATTTATGCAGAAATGTTTATTCTCATTTTAATTTGTCATCCAAAAGGATTGAAGAATTCCACGAATTTCAGGAGTTTTTCATGTTGAAAAACACAGCATTCTTCGAGCAGGACGAACACGATGGCTATCAATGAAAATGTGTGTGACCGAATATTACAGCAGTACGAACCCTTAAAACTGTATTTTACACAAGTGGCTATTGAAGACCCCACATACTCACGATAGCATCGTGAAAATCTTCATATCAAGTTCACGCAAGCATATCTAGAATTCCTTTCTTTTAACCTAGGAAGATTAGTATCATTTAATACATTGTTTCAAAGTGAGCTTCCTCTCCTACATCAACTTAATAAGGAAATTACCACCCTTGTTATGAATCTATGCTCGATTTCATGACACTTCAGTATGTACGGGATACCAAAATCGAAGATATCAATCCAAGAAGTGAATTGAATCACGTCCCCTTACACAAGGTTTATGTTGGATTAGCTGCTACCGAAAACCATTAGCAGCATTGCTAAAGATATAGGAAATAATCATAAGGATGTTAAGTTGTTTTACACCCAGTGCAAAGAATTTCTTATGGAATGTGTTGATCAAATTCTGACAAGATTTGATGGAATTAAGCATTTTGACTTTTTGTCATGTTTATCACCAGATGTCGCATGTAACCTAACTATTCCATCCTTGTCACCTATCTTCAAACAATTACCATATCTAAATGACTTGGTCGACGTCCAAGAAGTTGATTTAGAATGGAGGCAGCATGTAATGAACCCTAACCTTCATGTGAATATGAATTTTAGTGATTATTGGAAAACTGTTTTGCTGCCAGAAATTCTGCCGGAAGACGTTCATACCCACATCTTGTGAAATTAATGGGTACATTGATGTCATTTCCTTTTTCGAATGCTTCAGTCGAAAGGCTATTTAGTCAACTGAAATTGATAAAAGACGATCTTCGAACTGCACTGAAGCAAGAAAGTCTACTTGGTCTCCTTCACGCAAAACTTTCATTTCAGTCAAAAGGAGATAATCAGGCTGCCCATCTAGACCCTTCAAAAGAGATGATTAAGCTGCATTCAAGAATGAAATCCAATGCCGATGACAAGGAAGCATTGGATCTTCAGAAAACAGTTCTTAGAAAATTTAAATAAGAAGTAAATTTCAAAGAGGTGAGTCTAATACATGCTGCCCTTCACTTTATATTATATATATATATATATATATATATATATATATATATATATATATATATATATATATATATATATATATATATATATATATATATATATATATATATATATATATATATATATATATATATATATATATATATAAACAAACCCAGGACATATATGCATAAAACAAGCAAAAAGGAGTTGTAATAGCCAAGTAGCCAATTTTGCGTCCAGTTCCTGATATTCTCTCTCTCTCTCTCTCTCTCTACTTTGCTCTCTCTCTCTCTCGTACTTTTGCTTTCATCTTGTATAGCATAGCAAACTTGGATTTGTGTAGCATATTTTGTATGGATAAAGCCGCGAAACATTTAGGCCACCAGTAAACCAATATAATAAATCATCACAAATCATGAAAGTATAGTAGGCTAATAGCTCTTTCTACGATCGTGTCGTTTCACTCAAGAACTAAAACTTATTTTTCTTAACTTCCAGAAAAAACGTAAATGTTTATGATTTTATTTCCTGGATTCTGATTAGAAGCTAGGCCTAACCAGGCTACATGTTTTCATAACATTATTTTCGGTAAGTAATTAATTTACTTTGATCTTGATGCTCCAAATTTAGAATCCACATTAGTTAATTTCATTTGCAGTATTGTAAAAAGTATTTATGTAATGGTCCTTTAAACGTTGTTAGTGAGACCTTTGTAAAAGTAAAGAACTGGCGAATAGGTGAATAATTTTTATGCACTTTGTTACTAACCATGGGTCATTTCTCGTTTTACAGGCACCATGTGAAACAACACAACAAAGATTATTTTCTTTTAACTTCGTCCTTCGAAGCAGTTTGAAATAAATTTATTGTAATTTTTAGTTAATTCTAAGGTTTTCTGAGAAAAAAGGACTTTAATTTTCATTAATTAGAATTTTGAAAAAAAAGTGTAAATTTTTGTTAATTATTAAATATATATTTTTCATTTTGTTCACTGTGTTGTTATATTTTCCATTTAACTTGCTTAGAAAATCACTACCATACACAAGGAAATTTTCAAGGAAATGAAACGCTGAGTCAAGGAAATCTAAGGAAATCCTGAAGCTCCATCAAGGAAATGTGATTTTATAAATTGGTCCGAGTCGGACCAATGAAGCAGTGTGTGATGAAAAGCGGTGGTGGGGGCCTGTTAGTGAGTGCTGCTCACGATGCTTTCCCTACCTCCGTTGCCCAGTATCACCAAACTCTTTGGAAAAATTGTTTGGTGGTGCCATAGACCTTGACGTGGTTGGGAACGGATCAGTTTTGCATAACCAATACAGCCGAAGTTTGGAAGGTATTTAGTTTTTAGATTTATGTTTTTATGAAATTCGGTTTGACATTTTAGCAAAAGGCTGCTGATGTTACATATTTCGCTATAAGAAAATGCCATTGTGTCAGTTGTAAAAATACACATATATATATATGTATATATATATATATATATATATATATATATATATATATATATATATATATATATATATATATATATATATATATATATATATATATATATATATATATATAAATATATATATAGATCTCGATGTATGTTCGGTAGATCAATACGACCACAAACAACAGTTGTAGCACCATCGTTATAAAACTACTGTAACTTTCAGAGTAAAATGTGAACTTTTGAAAGTCCATGTTTCCAGCGTCACAGCGAAAGGGAAACGCTGGACGATCAAAATGCAACGATACTAAACGGGGTCTAAATTCGTAAACGAAATGTCCTGAGGATTACTCATATTTAGGTCAATGTGAGATTTCCAAAGGAAATTCGTGGCTATATTCGCACGACCTCCGATGCAATTTCGCGAGTATGATGTTGTTTTTGAGAGAGGTAAGAAGTGCTAATTTCTTGTTTCGCTTACAAACACTAGTTCCCTTAGAGCCTCAGAATAGGCAACAAAGTCATGAAACAGTTACATTAGGCGCTGAGGAAAAAAATCCATCTAGTGCAAAACTAATTCTTTCATGAAAAAAACACGAGTTTCTCATTATATGCTCTCCCTGATTATCAAATACAGAAATAAATGTCTTTAAATTAAAACACCTTATTTTAGCAATTGCAGAAGCTAATACTCATTTCATCATATACAGACACCGATTTCTTGAAAGACATTAATGTCTTTAAACACAGTATAATTTCATAAAAACAAAAAATTAATTTCTTCCAACAAACACTCGTTTGATCAGACAGGTACTAGTTTCTTCAAACACTTACACTTAATTTCACCACATGCTGAACAAAATTCCTCCAACAGATGCACTCATTTCATCAAATATGGAACGAAGCTTCTTCAAGCACTGACACTCGTTTCATTTAATGAAGAACTACTTTCTTGGAACAGGGACTTGTTTCATCCTATAAGGAATTAATTTCATGAAAACACAAACACTCGCTTCATCAAAAAGGGATCTAATTTCTTGAAATTCATACTTTTTGCTTCATCAGGTAAACAAAATAATTCTTCAAACAGACACTCGTTTCATCAAATAAAGAACAGTTTTCTAAACACAGATGTTAATTTCATGAAATTCAGAAACTAATTTCCTCAAACATACTGTAGACACTCATTTCATCAAACAGAAATTTATTTCTATAAACAAAGACACTCGTTTTCCCACATATAGAAACCAAATTTTTTCAAAAATACATATTTAATTTCTTTAATACAAAAGCGAATTTCTATAGAATGCTGTATTGTTTCATCAAGTATGGAAACTAATCGCTTCAAAAATCGCTTCATCAGTTGAATGAATTTACACTCATGTTATATAAAATTAAACATAAAACTGATTTCTTCAGGCTCAGGCATTTGTTTATCTAACAGAAACTAATGTAGTCAAACCAGAAGGTAATTTCATCAAATTCTGGAAATAATTGGTTCAAACTTAGGACCTCAATTCCTTGTAGGGGGTTAGCGCCGTCTGTGCACCTCATGCGGTGCACTGTAGGCATTACTTAAGGTTCTTTGCAACGCGCCTTCGGCCCGTAGCTGCAACCCTTTTCGTTCCTTTTACTGGACCTCCTTTCATATTCTCTTTCTCCCATCTTACTTTTCACCCTCTCCTAAGAGTTGATTCAAAGTGCAACTGCGAGGTGTTCCTCCTGTTACACCTTTCAAACTTTTTCTGTCAATTTCTGTTCCAGCGGTGAATGACCTCATAGATCCCAGTGCTTGGTCCTTGGCCTAAAATCCGTATTCAGTTCAATTAGGACCTCATTTCATCAAATAAAGTGACACTTTCCTTCAAACTTCAGAACCCATTCCATCAAAAATAGAAAGTGATATCTTCAAATAAAGACGCTCATTTCATCAGATGCATAAACTAATTTCCTCAATCACAAACACTTGTTTCCATCAACTCTAGTATAATTTTTTTTTTCAAAAACTGATGCACGTTTCGTCAAACACAGAAACTAATTTTTTCAGAACGCAGCAACTTGTTTCTTCCAAAATAGAAAGTAATTTTTGTAAACACAGAACTCGTTTCGTACAATATAGATACCAACGTCCTCGAATATAGTCAGTCATTTCATCAAAGAGACCAATTTTTTTTTCAAACATACATTAATGTGATTAAATACAGTAACTAATTTCTATGACACTAATACTCATTTCATCAAATATGGGAATTAATTTCTTCAGACAGGGAGACCCATTTCATTAATTCCTGTAACTAATTTCCTGAGAAATTAGGGAGCTAATTTCTAAAAACAGACATTTGTTTCATCAGATACAGAAACTAATTTCTCCAGAACAGATTCCAATTTTTCATCAAGTTTTTCATCAAATAAGAAAACTAATTTTTCAAACACAAACTAATGCTTTTAAACGCAGACACTTGTGTTTTCGAATGCAGAAACAAATTTCTTTAAAAATAGACATTATTCACTCCAGTTACAGACACAAATTGCTTCAAGCAAAGGTACTCACCCATCAAATGCTAAAACATTTTTTTTCGAACCAGAAACAGGGAATATATGATATACAGATAATATTTTTTAAACACAAACATTCATTTCATTAGAAGCAGAAAGTAATTTCGGTGCCACTTTGGCTTATCTACTCGTCACCTCCGAGATGCTAGTACTAAACATGGCGTCCCATTGAGCTGATAGTAATAAACATGGCGTCCCATTGAGCTTCCGCCATGGTTAGTACTAGCGCCTCGGTGTTGACGCATAGATAACAAGAAAAAGTAATACTGTAATTTTTTCTTACAAAGAGACTTGTTTCATTATAAATGAATATTAATTCCGTCAAACACAGACATTCATTTCATCAATTACATAAACTAATTCCTTCAGACACTATATTCATTGCATCAAATACAGAAACTGCTTTCTTGAAACCCAACTTGTGTTCCAACAAGCTGAGGACTCAGTTGCCAAGGGACACAGACACTCTCTCATCAAATAAAGGAATTAATTTCTTCAAACAAAGACTTCCATTTCATCATACATGGAAACTAATTTATATCAGCGCAGACTCTCTTCATCAGATAAAGAAACTAATTTCCTCAAGCTTGGATAGTTTCAACAAAAATTGAAACTAATTGCTTCTGAACACTCACACTTTTCTTGTCAAATAGATAAACTAATATCCTGAAACATAGATGCTTGTTTTGTCAAATAAACGAATATATATATATCCTATATATATATATATATAGATATATATATATATATATATATATATATATATATATATATATATATATATATATATATATATATATATAAATATATATATATATATATATAAATAATATATATATATATATATATATATATATATATATATATATATATATATATATATATATATATATATATATATATATATATATATATATATATATATATATTTATATATATATATATATATATATATATATATATATATATATATATATATATATATATATATATATATATATATATATATATATATATATATATATATATATATATATATATATATATATATATATATATATATATATATATATATATATATATATATATATATATATATATATATATATAATCAGTAAGCTACAAAACGTCCTTTAATATCCAATTCGCTCTACCTCGTAAATAATATATTTTCATATATGTTACCAAAGGGGAATTTTTTAGTTGATAATAAGTTCGTCGTCCCGTGGGCTCGAACCAGCAAAGGACAAGAACTCAGGACTACAGTGGACGCTTAACCCACGCAGCCAGCAAGTGAGGTATGAGTGGATATCGTCTCCCATATACAAATCGCCCGTCGAACTCAGGTGTTTATATTAGAGACAATATCCACCCACCTCTGCCATGCTAACCGTGTAGTGCGTTTGTCGCATGCAGCCATATTATGACTTTTTATCACATCACCGTGATTCATATACAATCAGTAAGCTACAAACGTCCTTTAATATCCAATTCGCTCTACCTCGGAAATAATATATTTTCATATATGTTACCGAAGGGGAATTTTTTAGTTGATAATAAGTTAGTCGTCCCGTGGACTCGAACCAGCGGAGGACAAGAACTCAGGACTACAGTGGATGCTTAACCCACGCGGCCAGCAAGTGAGGTATAAGTGGATATCGTCTCCCATATACAAATCGCCAGTCGAACTCAGGTGTTTGAATTAGAGACGATATCCACCCACCTCTGCCATGCTAACCGAGTAGTGCGTTTGTCGCATGCAGCCATATTATGACTTTTTATCACATCACCGTGATTCATATACAATCAGTAAGCTACAAATGTCCTTTAATATCCAATTCGCTCTACCTCGGAAATAATATATTTTCATATATTTTACCGAAGGGGAATTTTTTAGTTGATAATAAGTTCGTCATCCCGTTGGCTCGAACCAGCGAAGGACAAGAACGCAGGACTACAGTGGACGCTTAACCCACGCGGCCAGCAAGTGAGGTATAAGTGGATATTGTCTCCCATATACAAATCGCCCGTCGAACTCAGGTGTTTGTATTAGAGACGATATCCACCCACCTCTGCCATGCTAACCGTGTAGTGCGTTTGTCGCACGCAGCCATATTATGACTTTTTATCACATCACCGTGATTCATATACAATCAGTAAGCTACAAACGTCCTTTAATATCCAATTCGCCCTACCTCGGAAATAATATATTTTCATATATGTTACAGAAGGGGAATTTTTTAGTCGATAATAAGTTCGTTGTCCTGTGGGCTCGAACCAGCGAAGGACAATAACTCAGGACTACAGTGGACGCTTAACCCACGTGGCCAGCAAGTGAGGTATAAGTGGATATCGTGTCCCATATACAAATCGCCCGTCAAACTCAGGTGTTTGTATTAGAGACGATATCCACCCACCTCTGCCATACTAACCGTGTAGTGCATTTGTCGCATGCAGCCATATTATGACTTTTTATCACATCACCGTGATTCATATACAATTAGTAAGCTACAAACGTCCTTTAATATCCAATTCGCTCTACCTCGGAAATAATATATTTTCATATATGTTACCGAAGGGGAATTTTTTAGTTGATAATAAGTTCTTCGTACCGTGGGCTCGAACCAGGAAAGGACAAGAACTCAGGACTACATTGGACACTTAACCCACGCGGCCAGCAAGTGAGGTATAAGTGGATATCGTCTCCCATATACAAATCGCCCGTCGAACTCAGGTGTTTGTATTAGAGACGATATCCACCCACCTCTGCCATGCTAACCGTGTAGTTCGTTTGTCGCATGCAGCCATATTATGACTTTTTATCACATCACTGCGATTCATATACAATCAGTAAGCTACAAACGTCCTTTAATATCCAATTCGCTCTACCTCGGAAATAATATATTTTCATATATGTTACAGAAGGGGAATTTTTTAGTCGATGATAAGTTCGTTGTCCTGTGGGCTTGAACCAGCGAAGGACAAGAACTCAGGACTACAGTGGACACTTAACCCAAGCGGCCAGCAAGTGAGGTATAAGTGGATATCGTGTCCCATATACAAATCGCCCGTCAAACTCAGGTGTTTGTATTAGAGACGATATCCACCCACCTCTGCCATACTAACCGTGTAGTGCATTTTGTCGATGCAGCCATATTATGACTTTTTATCACATCACCGTGATTCATATACAATCAGTAAGCTACAAACGTCCTTTAATATCCAATTCGCTCTACCTCGGAAATAATATATTTTCATATATGTTACCGAAGGGGAATTTTTTAGTTGATAATAAGTTCTTCGTACCGTGGGCTCGAACCAGCAAAGGACAAGAACTCAGGACTACAGTGGACACTTAACCCACGCGGCCAGCAAGTGAGGTATAAGTGGATATCGTCTCCCATATACAAATCGCCCGTCGAACTCAGGTGTTTGTATTAGAGACGATATCCACCCACCTCTGCCATGCTAACCGTGTAGTTCGTTTGTCGCATGCAGCCATATTATGACTTTTTATCACATCACTGTGATTCATATACAATCAGTAAGCTACAAACGTCCTTTAATATCCAATTCGCTCTACCTCGGAAATAATATATTTTCATATATGTTACAGAAGGGGAATTTTTTAGTCGATAATAAGTTCGTTGTCCTGTGGGCTTGAACCAGTGAAGGACAAGAACTCAGGACTACAGTGGACGCTTAACCCACGCGGCCAGCAAGTGAGGTATAAGTCGATATCGTGTCCCATATACAAATCGCCCGTCAAACTCAGGTGTTTGTATTAGAGACGATATCCACCCACCTCTGCCATACTAACCGTGTAGTGCATTTTGTCGCATGCAGCCATATTATGACTTTTATCACATCACCGTGATTCATATACACGTCAAGTGAGCTAAACGTCCTTAATATCACCTGAGCTCTACCTCGAAATAATATATTTTCATATATGATACCGAAGGGAATTTTTTAGTTGATAATAAGTTCTTGTCGTCCCGGGCTCAAACAAGCGAACTTACAAGAATTCAGGACTACAGTGGACGCATAACCCACGCTGCCAGCAAGTGAGGTATAAGGGATATCGTGTCCTTACAGATTGATATGAATCACCTGCCGAACTTAGGTGTTTGTATTAGAGACAATATCCACCACCTCTGCCATGCCCACAAACACCTGAGTTCTAAGCGCGTTTGTCAGAAACGCCAGCCACTTATATGACTTCTTTGGCTCACATCACCGTGATTCATATTCAATCATTAAGCTACAAACGTACTTTAACTTATTATGAACTACCTTCCAGAAATAATATATTTTCATATATGTTTTCAAGGGAAATTTTAGTTGATATTAAAGTTCGTCGTCCCTGATTGCTCAAACACGGTGCAAAGGACAAGAACTCAGGACTACAGTGGACACTTGGCCCATGCGGCCAGCATGGAGGGGTGGATATGGATATCATCTCCTGAGTTCATATACAAATCCCCTTAACTCAGGTGTTTGGCCGCGTGGGTTAAGCATCCACTGTAGTTCTGAGTTCTTGTCCTTCGCTGGTTTGAGCCCACGGGACGACGAACTTATTATCAACTAAAAATTTCCCTTTGGTAACATATATGAAAATATATTATTTCCGAGGAGAGTTGAATTGATATTAAAGGACGTTTGTAGCTTACTGATTGCATATGAATCACGGTGATGTGATAAAAAGTCATAATATGGCTGCGTGCGACAAACGCGCTACATTTTTAGCATGGCAGAGGTTGGTGGATATCGTCTCTAGTACAAACACCTGAGTTCGACAGGCGATTTGTATATGGGAGACGATATCCACTTATACCTCACTTGCTGTCCACGTGGGTTAAGAGTCCACTGTAGTCCTGAGTTCTTGTCTTTCGCTGGTTCGAGCTCACAGGACGACGAACTTATTACCAACTAAAAAATTCCTTGCAACATATATGAAAATATATTATTTCGAGGTAGAGCTTGCAATTGGATTGTATCAAAGGACGTTTGTAAACTTACTGATTGTGTATGAATCACGGTGATGGCGACAAAAGTCATACAAATGGCTGAGTTCGACGGGCGATTGTATATGGGAGACGATATCCACTTATACCTCACTTGCTGGCCGCGTGGGTTTAGCGCCCACTGTAGTCCTGAGTTCTTGTCCTTCGCTGGTTCGAGCCCACTGGACGACGACCTTATTATCAACTCATTGCTTGCTGACGCTGCCATTTGTAAATCGATCAGTAACTAAATGCATAAATAAATATTTTTTAAATGAAAATATATTCCCAAAACCTTCCACACTAAAACCCCAGTTTATGAATCAAAATGCAAATGCGCACATGGCACTGTATTTGTGTGGTGGTCGTGACACAACAAGAAGGAGTCAATGCAGCAGCAGTCATTCAATTTCAAGGTTTATGCGGATATTTAATTGGATCTTCACCATACATGGACATGAAATATGAATATTATATATGGATGCCAAACCAGAATTTGCCATGCAGCTTACAACGCTTAGTTTCTAATAAAGAATTTGCCGAACAGAAGTGTTGGAGTCAGTCTTGGAGAGAAAGAAATCGTAAAGTGAGACAAGGTCACTTCCAGAGAGCCTGCAGCTTTTCCCTTTTATTACATAGAATAAACTCAGTAATGATGATTACTTCTACTCCCAAGAAGCCAGATATCCATTGTTGGATATTTAAAAAGAAATAGCTTTAAATTCATGGTATTGCCAAACACTTTTAGCATTGCAAAATCCTCCGCAGTTTACAACCACTCTGACCACTTTTCCCTTCTTTTGGCTCTCACGTTGTTGCCAGTTGCATAACTGATTCCAGGAAAAACATCCTGCACTTGGAGAGAGAGAGAGAGTTGGGCAGAAGAGATCCTTTCTGATGCGTTTTAAAACCAGTCTTTAAAATTTTTAGAGTTTAAAATGAAATAAACTGATTATGGCAAATTCTATGATTTGGTAAATGTGACAAGAAGATTCCACATTTAGTATTTTTCACCTACTAACAAAGGCAGGTTACCATATGGGAAAACATTGCCCCTTCCTGGAAGAATCTCTCATTCCTCACCCCTTAATAATAATCTCTTCATCCTCATTGTCCTAGTGACTAATCGAGCCTCTCTTTCAAAGCCCCGTCGGAGGCACAGACGAGCCAGCAAAGGGGATTAACTCCAAAAGAGACATTGCCCAGGCCTTAACAACAGAATCACCACATGGCCAGGGCATACCACATGGCTGAAAAGCATGGAAAGCATAGAAAACTGACCGCAAAGCAAGCATGCACTGCCATCTGGGAGGAGAGGAATCATAATCTGCCAAGGTCTTAAAAGACAACGCCTGAGCACCACTCACAAGAAACACCCAAACCTTGACTCAAGACACTTGTCCCTTATCTCATCTGCTCCATCAGAGCCCTGATTCTTCCCATGTGGCTGCTTTGAGCCTGAGTCTTTGTTTGTGGTGAAAGCCCCTAATTCATGCCCTCACTGCTGGCACTGAAGACAAGGTCCCCTGTCTCCGACTGAAAAGTAAAGTACCCAAAACGAGGTTTTGAACCAATCATGTACCTAATATTCTTCTACTGAATTTATTTTCCTTTCTGAGGTGTGATCTTTTCACGAGACCTGATTTGTGTAGTGCAGTGAGTAAACATTCAAAGTTCACGTGTATACCAGTGCCTAGAATCAAGTTGCTTTGGCACCTTATGTGCAACCCCCTCGATTCCTTAATTATGCTACCTATTTTTGTGTAAGTAACCGGATGCATTCTTGATTGCAGACGGAGTTGTTAGCTGAGGAATCTGTTCATCCTTGTGCTTGTGCTCTATTAATGTTTGCGAGAGGGCTATTAATAAAGCTAATAAAATGTACTACAGAGGTCCCACTCACAACATACAAATAGACCTGAACAACAAAATAAAGCTTCTGCACAACAAAAACATCCAAAAAGCCACAGAACAACTCAAATCCATCGGTAGCTCGCTCCTTAACATATATATACTTAAATAAAAAAGGGGAAGAAGCCGGAGTTTACAAGATTTCGTGCAACAATTGTAATGAGATGTATGTGGGGGAAATGGGTAGATCCATCTCGCAAAGATTAACAAAGCACAAAAGATCAGTGCAGTATGCTTCAGAGGGTTCAGGAATTTTCCTATATATCAGGGATAAAGGCCATACCATAAACTGGACTAGGGCAGAGCTGTTTTTCAAAAGTAGCTGTTCATACAAAAGGAAGATGCTGGAATCTGCTATCATCAATCAAACCAACAATATGAACTAGTCAGGGGGACATTGGAAATCAGATAACATCAACGTGTTAATCCTCAGGCCTCTTCTTAAGCAGTTGTTCCAGAAGATACGACCACCAGATGCATCGCCAGATGGGAGTTAATGAGGCCAAAAAACTCCAGGGAATTGCTTAATTTCCATCCTTCCTGGGAAACCGTCACCTGCATACCAACGGAGACTTACTGCCACACCTACATATGCTTTATATATATACTCTTGTAGCATATTATCTGTCCATATTTTACCAGTGAACAGGGCCACAGAAGGAAGTGCTCGAAATATATGGTTGCAACGTTCAAACAGTGTTTTATGGGCCTTTTTTCTCTTCATATTATACTGTTGTATTACAGTAAAAGACATTTATGTAGTAAAAGACATTTATATATATATATATATATATATATATATATATATATATATATATATATATATATATATATATATATATATATATATATATATAGCTGAGAGGGTAGGTGGCTGCTATCAACCGAGGCAAACAGGACCAAGGGCAGAGGAAGACGTCCATAATAACGGCATAACTTTATTTGTGCTTACGTTTCAAGACATCTGTCTCATTATCAAAGCTGGAATAAGTAAAATATAAATATAAAATCAGACTCATACTTAAAATTACAAGTAAGTAAAGTTTGATAATTACAGGATAATGTCTTAATTACATTGTTTTTGTGATTGATTTCCATGTCTAAGAGTCTGTTAGTGGCTTCGTGGTAAAACGGAGTATGGTACAGCGAAGCTTTATACAATTTAAATTTTATAAACTTTGGAATGACATAGTTCATTTTACAAAACAGTAGAAAGTCAAGATCCAGCTTTCTTCAGACGACGACAGCTCCTTTCAAGGGTTCTGCAGGAGTTCAATACGGCAGGAGAGTAACGGTCGCGAATGAAATGATGAAAACTTCGATAACGGCGAGCACGGACCTTGAACAGGAACAAGACAGCCAGAAGCACATGAAGAAACGCCATACCGAAGGTGAAGAAGGGCCATCAAACGAAGGAACCAGACGATGGATACCACTTATTCCTTAATACAGCTGAGAGGGTATACAGGTGGCTGCTATCAACCGAGGCAAACAGGACCAAGGGCAGAGGAAGACGTCCATAATAACGGCATAACTTTATTTTACTCTCCTGCCGTATTGAACTCCTGCAGAACCCTTGAAAGGAGCTGTCGTCGTCTGAAGAAAGCCGAGCTGGATCTTGACTTTCTAATGTTTTGTAAAATGAACTATGTCATTCCAAAGTTTATAAAATTTAAATTGTATAAAGCTTCGCTGTACCATACTCCGTTTTACCACGAAGCCACTAACAGACTCTCAGACATGGAAATCAATCACAAAAACAATGTAATTAAGAAATTATCCTGTAATTATCAAACTTTACTTACTTGTAATTTTAAGTATGAGTCTGATTTTATATTTATATTTTACTTATTCCAGCTTTGATAATGAGACAGATGTCTTGAAAGGTTATTATGGACGTCTTCTCTGCCCTTGGTCCTAATATATATATATATATATATATATATATATATATATATATATATATATATATATATATATATATATATATATATATATATATATATATATATATATATATATATATATATATATATATATATATATATATATATATATATATATATATATATATATATATATATATATATATATATATATATATATATATATATATATATATATATATATATATATATATATATATATATATATATATATATATATATATATATATATATATATATATATATATATATATATATATATATATATATATATATATATATATATATATATATATATATATATATATATATATATATATATATATATATATATATATATATATATATATATATATATATATATATATATATATATATATATATATATATATATATATATATATATATATATATATATATGTGTGTGTGTGTGTGTGTGTGTGTGTGTGTGTGTGTGTGTGTGTGTGTGTATTAAGATGAATTTAGATGGGGAGGTCTTGAATAAAAGGATCTTCACATTTTCAGTCTTCATTATAAAAATAAGTGTTGGAGGTTCCTATTCTCTGAGGAAGTCTCCCCATGATCTCCAGCGTTTCCATGCTCACTGACTATTTCACACAAACTCCAGCAGGCACACTGGTAACCAATTGTGGTTTTTCGCAGCTGTGACAAAGGGCTAACTTAACAAGATAGTTTACATGAAAATGATACAGAAGTCACTTGAACATGATTAACAATAAAATAGTAATGATGAACTCATTATAACATCAATTACAAATAAATGGTCAATTTTCAATACCTAGCAAGTGTACCAACTAGAAGTCTGTTCTGGACAGATAACGAGGTCGATGTGTGTAACTTACTTTAAATGAACTGACGTGTGTGTGTGTGTGTGTGTGTGTGTGTGTGTGTGTGTGTTTGTACGTGCACCTGTCTATATTTTCGATGTATTTTCATTAAATAAAAATGAAAGTGCTTCCGTAAATTTTGACAATATATACGTATATAATGCGTGTTAGCGCTTCATCTTCTTTATTTAGAACTAAATGATTTTCTTTCCTTTCTTATTCAATCATCATCACGTAACTCAGTCAACTTATCGGTATTAAGTCCTCATTTTCTTCTTCTTCTTCTTCTTCTTCTTCTTCTTCTTCTTCTTCTTCTTCTTCTTCTTCTTCTTCAATTTTTTCTCCAATTTCTTCTTCTTCTTCTTCTTCTTCTTCTTCTTCTTCTTCTTCTTCTTCTTCTTCTACTCGCTAGTCTCTTACCTTTACATTTCCTTGCTATCACCACACTTAGTATGCGTAAGTTCAGAGCATAATGTCGACCCTTTTATGACGTCTCGTGTCCCGCGCCAAGGACTAACGGCGCTGTCACTTGTCTTGTTTACAGCCATTAAGACCTTACACCCTACTGTCATCGGCTGTCTAGATCTATTTTCTTCTTTATATCCTGTCTGTGTTCCTCCAGTGCTGCCGCTGCTGTTATGATTTTGTGGGCTTGTAAAAAGTGTTCTTATCCACCGAAGATATTTCATAATTTATTTCTAATCTCTCATTCCTGTCAAATTACGTACGTCTGTCAGGGAAGGCATATGCTTCCGTCTCTTGACCATTGTAGATATCTGAACGCGACAAATTAGTTTTATAGAGAAATATAAAATTGAGGCATCTTAAGAAGCTGGATTTTTTACTCCTCTCTTGATGCCGACATTCCAGTTTCTAGAATGGTGGTGTGTTATCATACTTTATCCTAAATAAGCCTTTTTTTTTTTTTTTTTTCAAAACATTTATCCAGTAACAGCAATAAAGAGATACTCCTTTGCCTGATGAACGTCTGTACTTTTTCCAAAGGAATAGTCCCATACACGGAGCTGAATCATCATTTTTGAAATAGTATTTTTCTTTTTCCTTGTAATAACCGGATAATTAAATCTAAAGGACGTCAAAAGGTATCCAGATTAGGATCCCTCTCCAGTAGGGGGAGAGGGGGAACCAGGGACCAGGAACGGCCGTTGGTCCCCACATTGCTTAGAAAAGGACCCTTTAAAAGAAAACTCTTTTCGCAGAAAGATGAAGATCGCCACAAGACGTTCCCAGTGTGAGTGCACCTCTCCAGTTGTCAAATCAGAGGCCTTATGAAAGGTCATAGTGGCCATCTCATCACCAAATGATGATCAACATCTCCCAGCCATGTCTTTTCCGTGCATCTGCCAGCCTTGAAGAATCTCTGGTCTATTTCTCATCTTAACTTTTTGGATATATCGATTCCGCGTAACAGAGTTCTTCATAAACATGTCTAGAGTAAAAGATATCTAGAGAAGGACCGCAGACATGCATACATGACAGAAACACGCCCATGCATGTACAAAAAGATCTGGCTTGTAGTTAAGTCCAAAATTCCTAGACCGAGTTCGAGAACGAGTTCACACCACTGAAGGCCAAGACCGGGTCCGAATCAACTTAAGGATTCAGAGTGTTACAGCTGAGTCGATCCCTTACGTTCAGAGTCCTGCCTTGGATATCTTCTGCACTCACACAAACAATGACGACCACACAGTATAGAAATGGATGTATATAATACTTTGATCGCCGAGGGGCTAGCACTAAACACGGCATCCCAAGGAGCTTCCGCCATGCTTAGTACTAGCACCTAGAAGGTGAAGCGTAGATAACCAGCCAAAGTAGCACCAATTAATGTTACTGAGCATGTAAACAGTTATAGGAAGCAAATTATAGCTTCGCACATTTTTCAGTCTTCACAACATTAAACCAAAAAGTCGCTCGTAGTATAATGCTTCGTGTATTACTGCTATCTGAAAGTACTTTGAATAGTGAACTGGATAGGTGAGCCATTATTTCTTCAATATTGTTCAGCTAATGCTAAGGTTTGATTTTAACTGCTTAATTGTAACTTTATATCAGCAGCTTGTATTGATACGATTCATAAAATTACAAAGCTGGTAAAAAAAAAAAGTTAGTTTCTCATATACCAGAAAATTTTGCAAGACACAAACGTTATTTGTAATTATCTCTTTCTGCCACTACGAATTGTAGTTTTATTTTGGGGGAAATTTTGAAAAATAATGGTAAATTTCATTTCATAGCAAAACTCACTGCAAGGTGGTCTCGATAGAAATATCTCAAACCTACTAAAGTGATTAGAAACATTTGCATTCGGTTTTAGTTATTTTTATTATTTAAGCATCCTTAAAGTCTATAAACATATTGTGGCTTCTGGCTGGCTTTGCCCCGACGTCATCAAAACTGAATATAATGCATTCACTTTTTACATATTTACACAAATAGGCATGTATGTGGACACACGTGCATATAAAGAGAATTTAGAAACCACAATGTTCGACCAAGTCCTTTCCCAAGATATTCCGAAATAAAAATGCTGTTTTCAACGTTTCCGCTTTATATTTTGGTCTGGTTAGCTAATACTCAACGTGAAATCAGGATGCGTTAAAATTAAAGCGCTTGACCTTCGACATATTGATACCGCATCGAAATAAATGAACCAATCATCGTATTATTCGTTTCTTCATTTTGTATTCCTTCATAATTATACCTTTAATACTTACTAGATATCAATGTACCTACGAGGTCAAGGTGGATATGCGGGTTAATGTCGACCACACAAGGGCCATTGCCTCCAAAACCAAAACCTTGAGTGATTTATGGTCAGGGAAGTCTGAAAATAGAAACTACAATTGAGCGAGTGAACCCTCCAGGTATTCTGCACAAACGTCTCCCTATCGATTCTAGCTAGACTCTATCGATCATTTGCTCAAGAGAAAGAATGATTGTTGCAAGACCGTTGCAATTAAATCACTACAGTGAAACAACAGCGTAAGTGAACTGATTTGTTATTGTGGTGAAGTAAGTGTACTGACAACATTAAGGTAGTCAAA
>NC_089782.1:57788223-57808223 GCF_040412425.1 Macrobrachium rosenbergii | reverse complement strand
CTCAGGGGCTACGGGCTGGCCTCCTACTTCGGCTGCTACGACAACCGTCGTGGGAAGAGAACCAGTGTCTGCGTCCTGGCCGGACAGTCCCTGGTCGACCAGAAAAGAGGTAATGTCCAGGCCTGCCAGAGGGTCGTCCTCAGCAGGTGGAAGATTGTGGGAAGAAGAAACATCAGGGGTTGGAGGTTCGCACTGTGCGATGATTGTGGTTGTAAGATTTGGTGGATCTCCCATAGGAGGATCCGAGTCATGTTCGGGGTCCGGCACTGGCACTAACTCAGGGCCAGGCTCGGGAAGTACGCTTGGCAGGGAGCATCCAGCCAAGATGGGTGGAGCTTGGCACTGACCAGTGCTTGCAAGTGGCACTGGCAGCGAATTGGTGTCAGACAAAGCTGAAAGGGGACCCAGGGGATCAAGACCCCTCGGAGTCCCTGGCATGATTTTGGACAGCGATTCCTGTCTTGGTGAGAGAATTGGGCCTCTTGGTTCGGTGGAGTTGGCCACTGCGGCTAGCCTACTGGGGCACTTGGACCATCTCTCGGAGTAGCCCCTTACGTTGGAGGTCCTGCAGCAGTAATTGGTGAGATCCCGTTGTGAGGAGGGAGTAATGCGTTGGTGGCCATCCAGTCACAAGATCTGCGGACTATGCCTGGATTGTGTTCGATGCTTGTGGGTCCGGTTCGCCTTTTGGCGAACGGAAGATTGGGTTGAGGGTGGCACAGCTGTCACTTAGGCTGTGTCCCGCTGAGGGGGTTCTGGCAGGGCCTCACTGGCGGAGGCAGTCAGGCAATAGAATGGCGGAGGTTGGGGGCATCCCCAGAGGATGTCCTGTTCTAGCAGGAATTCCACTCCATGCCTGATACGGTTCACTATGCCCAGGCGGTGAATTTCAATACTCCAGTCGGTAATCACCCGGAGTTTGACGGTGGGAACAGTAATGGACTGCTGGTCTACCCAGGTTACCGTCCACCTGACTTCCTCATCTATGAAGACACCGGCTGGCACTTTGGCCCGATCGATCAGGCTAATATCCGAGCCCGTGTTGGCAGTAGCCGATAGGTTCACTATTAGGCTAGACTCATCCAGAGGGGCTATGGTGATGGACTTTGTCCAGACCCGCTCAGGGTGAGCCTTTTCTGGCGGCTCAGCCGGAGAGGATGTGGTACTGATCAGGTGGGCATGCTTGGGAGCGACCACATGTTTTGGGCATGCAGGATACCCTGAGGTAGAGTGTCCTGAAGCTCCACAGTCTCGGAGAAGCTGGTGGTGAATTAGGAGAGGAAGAGGGATGGTTATTGGTAGGCTGCCGAGGGTTGTTGCCCGGTTGATTATTGTCCCCGTAGTGGCAGTCTGCTTCAGCATAACTGTACTTCTTGCAGATGGTGCACGTAGGTCTGCTAGGTGGACCATTCCGGGGGCGATTGAAGGCCGAGAGGCGTCCGGGGGGTGGGGTACTATTTTGCGCTGCAAGGTGCTGTGGGAGGTGTTGTATGTTTCCCAAGCATCAGCTAAGCGGCAGGCTTCCTTGAGGGTGGCTGGCTGCTTATCACTAAGATACACAGCCAGAGGCCCGGGCACACATTGGAAGAGGTCCTCCAGCATGGTCCGGTTGAACACATCCTCAATTGTGTTGCACCGCAGGGATTCGAACCAGCGAGTTCCAGCCCGAGTCTTGTGACAGGCCCATTCTGTCCAGGACCAGCCAGCGTCCTTGGCCATACCTCGGAATCGTTGTCTCCACCTCTCAGGAGTAATTTCATACGCCCTAGTAATGGCCTCACGGACAGCAGCCATATCTCCTCGTTGATCTCTTTCCAATGCTTGGTGGGCGGCCTTAGCCTTACCGTCCAGGTGCTTGGTAAGCAGTAAGGCCCTCTCAGCCAGGCTAACGTCTTATGTCTCGAAGAGGAATTCGATCCATTCGAGCCATTGTTCTGGCTCATCTTCTGTACATTTGCCAACGAGGTCATTGACTGTCGCGAGGGAGGTATTTGGTGCAAATGGGGTAAGGCTGGATGCTTGTTGGGCTGCTAGAGCTTCGGCATTTTCCTTCTTGGCTCTCTCCAACTCGAGCTCCTTGTCTAAGAGCACCAGCTCACTTTCCTTGAGGGCTAGTTCATGCTGTCGCCTCCTGTCTTCTTCTTCTCTCCGCTGCTCGGCTTCTTGCTGCCTTCTCCATTCTTCTCTTTCTTCTTCTTCTCTCCGCTGCTCGGCTTCTTGCTGTCTTCTCCGCTCTTCTCTTTCTTCTTCTTCTCTCCGCTGCTCGGCTTCTTGCTGTCTTTGCTCTTCCTCATACTTTCTCTTCTCAGCAATCTGTTCCTCCTTCCCTATATTCCTAAAATATTGGTTCTCCTCGGTTGACATGTTGCTGATGTGGAAGGGGTGCTGAGTGAGTTACTTGGGTGTTCCTGGAGGAAAGGTTTGTGATGATGAGGAAGTGTCTTTAGATTAGTGGCACTTCAATGAGTGGCAACTTTGAATAAGGTGGCACTGTGGATGAGTGTGCCGTGCGAAGGTCACACTAGGGGAAAGCGTTCCTGAAGGAAGTCTGAGTCCTTATGGGTGGATACGCTAGCAAATGGAGTGCTCCTGAAGTCTCTATGGTCCTTATGGGCAGATGCAATGTTAATGAGGTGTTCCTTATGGGCGGAAACACCGGTTGTATGGCACTCTGTTTTTTCAATACAGGTGCAATGGCTTATAAGAGGTTGCTTTGGTTGGGTGGCACTGTGGTGCCGGTGCGCTCCGTGGAGCAATGCAAATTGTCAGTGCATGAATCGACACTAAAGGTGAGGTACTCTGCCTGAGCAGAAGGTAAGTAGGGAGTAAAAAGGTAAATGAGAGACTCCAACAGAAGGGCCTCCCGAAAACACATAAAGATGGGATTCCCTTACGCCCCATAATATCTAGCAGGGGCTCTTTCATGTACAAATTATCAAAATGGCTCGCAGACTTGTTATCACCCTTTCTAGGAACCTTCTCATCCTCCCACGTCAAACATGCAGAGGATTTCATACAAAAATTTAATAGTTTAAACATCCCCTCAAACAACATCAAATTGCTCAGCCTAGACGTCGAGTCATTATTTACCAAAGTCCCGATTGCCGACGTGTTGTCTTTCTTAGAGAGGAAGTTACAACCATATGAAGACCATTTTCTTCTTGGCATAGATAAAACTTTAAAACTTATCAACCTCTGTGTAACTAACAACGTGTTTTCTTTCAATCATAATTTTTACAAACAAAAATTTGGCTGTAGCATGGGAAGTCCCCTATCACCCCTTCTAGCAAACTTGTACATGGAATATTTCGAAACAGAACTTTTGTCGTCTATCAAACCCCATAATATGATCTGGCTTAGATACGTTGATGATATCTTTACTTTCTGGGACAATAGCTGGGGGGACTTTAATGAATTTTTTAATAGGCTAAATTCGCTAGTTCCGACCATAAAATTTAAAACAGAATGGGAAAAGGACGGAAAACTGCCGTTCCTAGATGTACTGATCATAAGAAAACAGAACAGGTATGCATTTACAGTATATAGAAAACCCACCTTCGCTGTCTCCTACATTCATTTCTTAAGCTACCACGACGTCTCCATAAAAATCATGGTAGGGTGCAACTTATTCCTCAGAGGACTTAGGATATGTTCAAATGAGTACCTGGATAAAGAATTTAACACGATCCACTCAACACCTAACGCAACTGCTATATCCACCACACATTATCGAGAGGGCTATTAACAAAGGAATAAAATATACTATAAAGGTCCCACTCACAACAGACAAATAGATTTCAACAACAAAATAAAGCTTCCATATGATGAAAACATCCAAAAGGCCTCCGAGCAACTCAGGCCTAACAATCCTTTCATTTTCCATTATCCCAAATCCATCGGGAGTTCGCTCGTTAACGTATACTTAAATAACAAAGGGAAGAAGCTGGAGTTTACAAGATACCGTGTAGTAATTGTCAGGACATCTACGTAGGCGAGACAGGTAGATCGCCTCGCAAAGAATAACAGAGCACAAAAGATCAGTACGTTACGCTTCGGAGAGTTCGGGAATTTTCCTACATATCAGAAATACAGGGCATGCCATTAACTGGAGTGGGGCGGAGTTGGTTTTCAAAAGTAGCTGTCTGTACAAAAGAAGGATGCTGGAATCTGCTATCATCAATCAAACCAACAATATGAACCTGTCAGGAGGACATTGGAAATCGTATGACATCGACACCTTAATCCTCAAACCCCTCATGAAGAAGATGACCCAGGAAATGCGACCGCTAGATCCATCGCCAAACGGGAGCTAATGAGGCCAAAAACCACTAGGAATTTGGCCATTCTCCTCCTTAAGAAACGCCACCTCCATAACATCGGAGGCCTAGGGCCACACCTTTATGTTTTTGTATATATACCATTGTAACTTTCCACCTGTCCATATTCTACCAGTGAACAGGGCACAGAAGCTAGTGCCCGAAATATATGGTTTCAACGTTTAAATAGTGTTTTATGGGCCTTCTTATATTCATATTACACTGTAGTATTACAGGAAAAGACATTCGTATATGTATATATATATATATATATATATATATATATATATATATATATATATATATATATATATATATATATATATATATATATATATATATATATATATATATATATATATATATATATATATATATATATATATATATATATATATCTTATATATATATTGTTATGTGTGATGTCTTGGCTGATCATTTATTGTTCAATTTACATAATTTTCACGGCCCTGCAAACCAAGAATACACATAACATGTCACTTGAAGCCAAGAGCTAACCTCAAAGACAGTCGTTAATTAGCCAAAGGTCCCCAGTTAAGGGTAATTAACCTTAACAAAGAATATTCAAGGAATAAAGACTTTATGATAGACTTCACCAACTGCAGACACATACAAAGAATCTCTACTCGTTAAGATGGTTTTAAATACAACACAACAGTTCCTCCAAACAGTGAACGCTAGGCATAACGAATACCGGAGTATAAAAAAAGAAAAAAATGACTTGCTTGCCTAAATCCCCGAAACTCACTGGGATAATTCGGCTAACGCTAAACAATATAATAATTTAACTTAATCTAGACCTCGTGAACACATATACCGTAAGTGGTGGCTGAAGGATGAAACAAAGGAAATTTGAAATACAGAAAAAGTTACTAGTCAATCGACGAAGCTTTAACAAGAATCGGACTTACCTTGAACGCCGAAGTCGCTTTGCCTCGCATCGATGACCTCAGGAGTCGGGATTCTGGCAGTCTTCCCAATTCACTAATTAATATAGACGTAGGAGTAAAAGTGGAGTGAGGGAACAAAGGGACACCGTTCCGGCACGCACGCGGCGTATTTCCTCGTTCGTCGTTAGTCTCTCTCTGACCTCGTTCGCGTTCCCGCAAGGCGACTGGCTTCATCTTCACGACGCCTCAGGCAATCCGACCTTGTCAAAGGCATTGCCGAATACATAGGTTAAAGGAAAGACAGCTTAAGACCACCGTTACTAGAGGATATTGAGTGAAAACCCTCTCTGAGGTTTAGGTCCCTAATGCCATAGCATATTTTGTTTTTTGAACTGCACAGCCTTGCAGTGGCGCCATCTGTCTACTATTCCTACACCTAAATACATCAATGGGCGAAGAGCAGTAATATTTATAAAAGCTCCCCCCCTTAAGAGGGCATTCACTCCCTTTTCGGGCGTGAAGGTCTATACTAAGCATGCTGTTCGCCTCTAGTAGGTTACTCTTCTTCCCCTGAGCCGATTAGTCCTGGTTAGCCTACCTAGCTACAGAACTACCTAACCCTAGATAGGATATGAGCTATAATCACTACTTTACCTAATTCTAATAGTACTAGAAGGTGGTTACGGTTATTATAGGCTACCTCCTACAATCACGATGTTTTTTAGACCTAGCCTAGTGGTACATTCTATGGTATTCCCTAGCCTAACCTATCCTAACCCGACCGTAGCTCCAACATAAGAGTTAATGTTCTAACTAAATTACAACTAGTTAATTCATGAGGGTTGCCTCATATGATAAATGTGTGCCTCACTGAGGTCTTAGGCCATGCATGTCATGAGCATCGTGGCTCATTTCACAATAGTTAAGATTATTGAAATTAGTTATGCTACTTACGTGATTACTGCGGCTCGGTGGTTAGTTGAAGGAACAAGGCTACTAAATTGATGTACCGTACTTAAAGCGGTCTAGGCTATGTACAAGAACAGAGATCACACTGGCTACCTCCTCTGGGCAAGGGGCCAGGATCACTCTAAAATGGTAGGGCACTGTGCCGAGAGGGCACTAGTGCCTGGATGAGCTTATAGCTCGGCAACTACTGGGCTCTCTTCTGCCCCTTCTTCTTCTTCTTTGGGTTCCTCCAAGGCCTATCAGTGGCAGGGCTAGGAGGTGATGAGGGCACCGACTTCGGGACAGGCCAGAAGGGCTAGCGGGCGCGAAGTAAGGGGCAACTTCAAAATCTACAGGAGGGCTCCCTACTCCAGCTGCTGAGACAACCGGAGCGAGAGCGATCTCGACTTCTGCATCCGAGGAGGCCAGTTCCTGGTCTACCAAAGATGGGGTACCATTTCGATCCTCCAGGGGTTCATCCCCTGGAGTCAGATTTGGCAAAGAAGAAGTCTCGGGTGCTGGAGGCTCTCCGGTTGCGATGATCAACTACATGGGGAATCCTAAATCTCCCGGAGGAGGATTCACTTCATGATTTAGACCCGGCATAGGGGCCTTCTTAATGGGTAGCTCAACGTCCGTGGAAGACGGAGTGTGGCACTGCTTAGTGCTCACAAGTGGCACTGGCAGCAGTTGAGGGTCAGGCATGCCTGACAAGGGGTCCGGAGGTGCAATACCTCGCGGACGACTTGGGTTTGGCTGCGGCAGAGATTCCTGCCCCAGCAGGAGATCGTAGCCTCTCCGAGAGTTTTGTTCGGGGGCGTCCGCTGGGCGTTGCTTGCTTGGGCAGCCCTCCCAATTTGTGGAATGGTCTGTCCGCTTGCACGTCCTGCAGTGGTACTGCTCCTCCTGAATATCTCTTCGGGGAGAGGGAGGACCTCTTGGTGGGCCAGCCCTTCGCGACTGGAGGGGGCTAGGCCTGAAACAGTTTGGTTTGTGCCCCTTCCGCGGACCACTTTGGTGGGCGGAAGGTGGGGGTTTGACCTTATCGAGAGTTTTAGATGGGGCCTCCATGGAGGAGGTAACGCGGCTGCGAAGTGGCGTTGGTAACGGGCTCCCCCAGAGAAGATCCCGTCCCAACAAGAAGGCCACTCCGGGCCGAATTCCACCCACCATGCCAAGGCGGTAGGGTATCGTGCCCCAAGGTGTCGTAACCTGGAGTTGGACCGTGGAAACGGTAATGGTGTGGCCT
This sequence comes from Macrobrachium rosenbergii, assembly GCF_040412425.1. Taxonomy (NCBI): domain Eukaryota; kingdom Metazoa; phylum Arthropoda; class Malacostraca; order Decapoda; family Palaemonidae; genus Macrobrachium; species Macrobrachium rosenbergii. The sequence continues at coordinate 57,800,799 of NC_089782.1, read as the reverse complement.
TCTATCCACTTCATTTCCCACCGGGTTTCTTCGTCAACCATGACACCGGCTGGCACTTGGGCCCTAGTGATCAGGCTAATGTCTGCCACAGTGTCTACTGTGACCGGAAGGGTCACGGGCAGGCTAGTGCTCTGAAGAGGGGCCACCGAGATGAACTGGGTTTCCAGTCTCTCGGGGTACAGGATCCGGTGCGGACCAGCCGCAGAGAATGAAGTGCTAATTAGGTTGACAAATTTTGTGGTGGGAACATGATGTGGACAGGCCGGAGATCCAGCATTGTAGTGGCTGGCAGCCCCACAGGATTTGCACGGGCCTTTTGGATGGGCTCGGTGGCCTGCAGTAACTGTTGGAGGAGAGGGCTGAGCAGATGAATCGGGAGAGGAGTTCTGGTTGGTAGGGGTAGGCTGCTTAATAGTGCCGAGTTTGTATCGGCACTCAGCTTCAGCGTGTCCCCCTTTCTTGCAATAGTTGCATATGGTCTTGCTCGGCAGTCCGTTCTTCGGGCGAGTGGAGTTCGAGAGGTAGGCCGGAGGAATGATTCGCTTCTGAGAGGTGCTATGCGACTGATTGAAAGTTTCCCACGAATCGGCCATGCGACAAGCTTCCATAAGTGTGGTGGGCTGCTTATCGTTAAGATATACAGCAAGGGGCCCAGGTACACATTGGTAAAGGTCTTCTAGCATGGTCCGATTGAAAAGATCCTCAAACGTCGTGCAGGCCAAGGAGTCGAACCAGTGCGTACCGGACTGGTTTTGTGACATGCCCATTCCATCCAAGACCAGCCGACTTCCTTGGCAAGACCTCGGAACCGTTGTCTCCATTTTTCTGGGGTTATTTCGTAGGCCTTTGTAATGACTCTACGAACTTCCGCCATGTTGCCTCTCTGGCTCTTCTCCAGTGAGCGAAGCGCTGCCTTGGCTTTTCCCTCCATATGCTTGGCTAGTATTAAGGCTCTCTCTGTCTCCGTGGTGCTGTAGTTATCGAAAAGAGCCTCAATCTCCTCCAGCCATGCTTCTGGCTCGTCCTCAGTCCACTTGGGGACTAGGGAATTGATGCTCGAAATTGGAGCGTTTGATGCAGCAGGTGTAGGACTGGAGGCTTGCTGTCTAGCCATAGCTTCGGCATTCTCCATTTTCGCTCTTTCCAGCTCGAGCTCTTTCTCTTTGAAGGCTAACTCATGCTGTCTTCTTCTTTCTTCTCTTTCCTCTTCTAGTTGCCTTTGCTCGGCTTCATACGCCCTCCGTTCTTCTTCATACCTCCTCTGCTCGGCTTCATACACCCTTCGTTCTTCCTCATACTTCCTCTGCTCGAGTCTTTCTTCCTTCTCCCGCTTGGCCAAGTCGTCCACTTGCTCCTTGACCCAGGTGGTAAGTTTCGAGCCGGTGAGACCTGCCGCCATCCCCAGCCCCAGGAAGGTTTTATAATGCTCTGCTGCCATGGTTCTGGTGGGAAAGGGCGTCTAACTGGGTCGACGGGCGTACTTGGGCAGCGAGGAAGTGTCTCTTCAGTGACGTGGCACCCTTTCAAAAGGTGGCACTGTAGTTGGGTGTGCCGTGTACAGGTCACACTGGTGGCACTCAGTATCCTCTTCTGTGTTCCCTTTTGTTTTGGTTTTATTTATTTTCTATATGCTTGCTTGGTGGCACTTATGGTGCCAATGTGTTCCTAGGGACCCTCTACTGGAGTCTAACTAGGCTATATGGGAGGAAAGGCACTCTACCCCCCCTGCAGAGTGTAACAATTGAATGAGAGAGAAAGGGAAGGTAAAAGAGAGAGAGAGAGAGAGAGAGAGAGAGAGAGAGAGAGAGAGAGAGAAGTAAGCTATTCAAGTGATGACAGTGCAGCAAATTATTGGCACTGTGGAATAAAGGGATTTTTTTTTTTTTTTTTTTTTTTTTTTAAGATCCTCTTGAGTGGCTGGTCCCATTACCCAGTGCTAACCCCTTCTTCTTTCAGAGGGTGAAAACTACTGTTTTGCTTCGGTATGGATAGCAGGCCTCACTCGTGACCGACAATTTACCACTGTAAAACTTTAACTTGCCCTCATCTACTAGTGGGACAGAGGTGTTGCTTTTATTTGGTTTAATTAAATTAATTGTCTCGGTGTCGGCCCTTCTTTCTTTGAAGAGGGTCACACACACTCGATTAGGTTATGATGGCTTACTTGAATGAAGAGAGAGAGAGAGAGAGAGAGAGAGAGAGAGAGAGAGAGAGAGAGAGAGAGAGAGAGAGAGTGAGAGAGAGAGAGAAAGAGAGATTTTCAATTAGCTAATTTCTTGCTGCTTGAGAACATGTTAAGCAAAGATTTTATAATTGCACAATGGCATGGTTCTAAATAAACTCAGATACGTCGTCTTAGCTTCCTGAGCGATGCTTTATCTGACCTTCACAGGAGCCGAAGACGTCACCAGATTTTAGCGTAAAATGTAAAATTCTTTTTATATGGTTTTTTCCCGCAGGTATTTGTATAGGAACTTGTTATTGTATTAATCCTAACTAAGGCCTATCTTTCCCTGACTAAATTATATCTTGGTTTTTGTCTATCGAAGTCTGTCTAGCTAAGATATTGCGAGGTGGGTCGACTACGCCAACGAAAGTAGACCCAAAAGGGCTGGAAGCAGAGTCGAGGTCACAATAACAAGGTCTTAAGATGGCGGCCAAATCCCGTTAGGTCCAAATTCAAAACCTTGGGCGGCGCGAAAACATCAAATGGCGGGTATTTTCTTTTTAGCACAAAATTCAAAATAACGAACGAAACAAATGCAGGTATCCAGATTTTACCCTAAATATACCAATCATGCATAGCGTTTTACGTTAAGGATGGAAAACGAAATTACCAAACAACTTTGTGTCTTTTGTTATCGTACTTCTCACCATGACATTAAACAAAAGAATGAAAAAAGAAATACTGGCCGACCTGCGTAAATTTACGTTGCTGAACGGTACATTTTATTGTAAAATTACTATTTCAGTTCGTTTGCTATTTCACTGACGCGGTTTTAACTGATTCCCGCTATATGAAAAGTATAACGATCGGAATTGTCGACGCGATTTCTAAATTACTTTGTGTATGGGAAATGGGCTCCGCGAACTCGGTCTTAGGATTCGTTACTGAACGACTTAACTCGAACGCGGTAGAATGCCCTTCTCACAACGTTATAAATTATGACTCACTCTGCTTTCGCACCCTTCCTACCTACGCTAATTCTCACTACACCTGTTATTATAACTATTCTCTTTATTGCTTATTATTATGCCTGGTTCCTTGTTTGGAAGATTGAAATGGAATTCAATATCTGACTTTTATCTTTGGAATTAATGTAATTAATTTCCTTCTCTCCAGATTCTTTCTCTAAAATTTACTTTAGATTCTATGCAAGGTCGTCAATGTTACGTGTGATGTCTTGGCTGATCATTTATTGTTCAATTTACGTAATTTTCACGGCCCTGCAAACCAAGAATACACGTAACCTGTCACTTGAAGCCAAGAGTTAACCTCAAAGACAGTCGTTAATTAGCAAGGCGACTGGCTTCATCTTCACGACGCCTCAGGCAGTCCGACCTTGTCAAAGGCATCGCCGAATACATAGGTTAAAGGAAAGACAGCTTAAGACCACCGTTACTAGAGGATATTGAGTGAAAACCTTCTCTGAGGTTTAGGTCCCTAATGCCATAGCATATTTTGTTTTTTGAACTGCCACGCCTATGCGCGGGCGCCATCTGTCTACTATTCCTACACCTAAATACATCGAGGGCGAACAGCAGTAATATTTATAAATATATATATATATATATATATATATATATATATATATATATATATATATATATATATATATATATATATATATATATATATATATACAGGGGGTGCTGGAGGCATAAGTAACGCCCTTTTTAATTTAATATCTTATAATGTATATTTTCTTTAATTAATTTGCTAAATCTTCATTTTTACAGATATTTTATACAACCATGAGATTAACAAAGGAGCAGAGAGTAAAAGCAATTCAGTTGTACTATCAAAATAATAAAAATGGTGCTGAAACCGCAAGATTGTTATCAGCTGAATTTAACATCCCAAGGGGTGCAAAGCCGAAATATCTTTAAGCTTGATTAGAAAATTTGAATCCACAGGAAGTGTAAGTGATGCTCAAAGAGCGGGTAGGCCAGGTGTTGCAACAAGCTTAGAAAAGTCCAATGAACTACAAGAATCGTTGCTGCGTTGAAAAAGCAAAAAATCCAGTAGGCGTCTTTCTGCAGAGTTAGCAATTAGTATTTGCATTGAACATTATTAAACCGAATAAGCATTATATTACTTTTGTTAATATATTATATTAATCTATTAGCCTGTGGCAATACATTCATGTTCGAAAAAATAAAGGATAATCAAAAAGGTTTTAATTTTGTTCCACTTAAACAAAGGGCGTTACCTATGCCGCACCCTGTATATATATATATATATATATATATATATATATATATATATATATATATATATATATATATATATATATATATATATATATATATATATATATATATATATATATATATTAATGTACGTTTATACGTTTGTGTCTGTATGCTGTATGCATGCATTTACTTGAACAACATTTTTGTAAAAAGATAAGTTGTATCTTTTTTTCAGTACTCTATTGTTGCCATTCTCGTTTGTAGATAAGATGCTCTTTCCTGCTACACTCTGTTATTGCCATTCAGCTTCCTTTATCTATACTTATAATAAAATATGACAGTACTGAGTATATAAAAAACTCCATTAAAACTGCCCTTCCCCCAGCCATATAAACATTCAAACACTCCACCTAAATGGCCTTACTATGTCTCATTACTTTACTTATGCCAACATTCAGTTTCATCATTCTTTTTTTTTTTTCAATACAGAATTTTCTTCTGAAGAAACAATTCACCCTTGTCCTGGAGCGCTAGTGAAAGAATAATCTTTTCAAGTGGGAGGATACGAGCATTGAACAGGCAGAGCGAGACGCCACCGCTAATAGAATTACATTATCTTCTGCTGCTGTCGTCATCCCAAAGAAACGGAAAGTCATTCAAATCATTCAAGTGAAATGACGAAGGCTGTGTGTCATCATCGACCTCGCTTTCAGTGAAGCCTAGGTTTCATTGGCAAACGTTGCTGGAGTAAATTATGAAGTGAAAATAATCCATTCGTCTCTTGTTTTCGCAATGAATAAGACAAGTGTTACAAAACATTTTTATAAGCTTTTCCTGAGTTCCACACATTTTTATCTGGAAAATATCTAGTCAGCTTCTATTTCACATCGCTGATAGCTTTCGATATCGATTTGGGTCAACTAGAAGCTTATTCTTCCTCTGGAATTTTGTTTCTTTTTTATTCAACTGTATATCCTATTTTTCTTTTTATTTTGTCTCTCTTTGAGCAGACGAAATCCAAGCGTTGTTGAAAAGCAAACAAATGTAACTTTGGTACTATTTCTACGTCAACAGTTTGCTTTCATGTGAATATTTCCATTTACTCACGGAGCTCAGATCTGGCTAGACTAATATATTTTCATTGTTGTAGGGAAGATATGACGGGAGATTGGATTCAGCGCTTTTATTTCTTTTAAATGCTCACTTACAAATGAGATAATACTTTCACGAACATATTTTTATGAGAAAGCACAGACAGACAGAAAGTAGTCCACAAAATTAAAAACCTTTTTTCATGACAGACATGGGCATGTACGGCGAAGCCCTGTAAGAAAGTACTTTTTTGATAGCTTTCAATATCGAGAAGGGAATCTGGAGGTCGTGGGTGAGCGCTGTTGGCTTTCAGGGCATCTGAAAGTAGATTCAGGATATTGAAAAGGAAATCTGAGAGAGAAGCGAGAGAGGGCGGCAATGTACAGGTAAAGATAGAAATTGTTTGCCTAAGAAAAAATGGATTTAGGTTTGGACTCATGCGTGAAATCTATCTATGAATTTTAATATATAGCTTTTTCATATCGTACAAGCTAAGTATGTAAAAGTCTCTCGACAGTATTGGAACTTGTAAAATTTCGACAAAAAACAGAAGTGGAACCTCGTTATATCTTCATCAAAAGGATATCTGAAATAGTATTAATGTGCATTCAGATTTTGTAAGTAAATTATGATTTTTGGCTGAACGTTGGTCTGGTTCTCCACTCGAGCAGGTACAAAATATATGCAAAGAGAATTCTTATCATTTTGACGTGCCTGCGCTCTTTTCAAGCGCTTAAGGATGCGCCTCCCTCTGACTCTTCTGTCAATTGAAGTCAATTAATTCAGTGACCAGTTTGATACACCTGCTACGGGTTTCACAATACAGTTCTCTCCAGAAAACAACAAAGCTTTGAATCGTTATTCTCTCTCTCTCTCTCTCTCTCTCTCTCTCTCTCTCTCTCTCTCTCTCTCTCTCTCTCTCTCTCTCTCTCTCTCTCAGAGAAATAGTTCTCATATGTCTTCAAATGGAATTTCTTATCCCCTCAGACTGCAGCTTCCAGTCAGTCCCATACGCAGAGAGATAAGTATCTAAGCTGCAGTATATTTTATGCTCACTATTTTCTTCGGTTCAAGAGACTTAACATTCGAAGAGCTACTTATCACTCATGGATAACCCAAAGGTTTTCAATGACTCCACTGGGTTCTCACACTTTACAGTTCTATTTACCCAAAATAGTAACATTCAAAATTGATTTTCTCACCAAATAATAATAAGAAATAAAAAAGAAGCATACAGTACAGTACAAGCAAAATGAAAAATTAAAAATGAAGTTCTATCAAAGATGTTCGATGAAAAATTACTAACACTTGACAGAAAAAAAGATGTACACGGAACGATTCAGAAATTACCCTCAACATGTTCACGCGCAGACAAAGGGCTGGAACTAAAATTGTGTTATTTCCCTCTGGGTGCCTGGCCTCAAGTTATTTACGGCTCCCGTAGGGATTTAACTTTGTTAACGTGGAGAAGGGACTGCATTATTACTCAACGGACTGTTTATGGTCTGCAAAACAAGAGAAGAACCCCACTGCACTCTACTCGAACAATGCCTTCTCGAACAGCTGCAGTGATTCTACGTTCAAGATACAAAATGAAACATCTTATGTAAATGACTTCCACAGAATCAGAGTTATTTTAGCAAGGGCAACTTTACGTTAATTCACCCACAGATAGGAATTTTCATTGAGGGATTTACGGTGTTACTTACTCTTACACCCTTTATAAGTCACCTTCAGTGCAACCATGAACTACAGATATCTTTGTTTCAACATTGTTATTGATTTCTTACCCGGAACTTTAATTCTTAGTCTTGTCCTGTGTTTTTGGAATTCATAATGTTAGTGAAGCATGCAATCATTCACCTCAGACAACACAAGTGAATATAACCCTTATTATAATTCACAAACTGAGAGATAATCCCTAACCTTGGCCCTTTACAATGTGATATCACACAAATGTTTTACTCATACTTATAGTGTTACGCTGATACGAAGAGAAATGCTCTTATGAATTTTACTGATACAACAAAGGTCAGTACTTAGTAAGCAGACATGTGGTTCTGTTATGATAAAAGACCAATTTCATTGGCTTTAAGAATGCAGAGAATCGATGGCTTTGGAAGCCATGTACCACACACAAATACTTCTTTTACAAGTGCTTATCAATATAATTATGCTAAACAGCAAATGAAAACATCTCTACCAGAGCCCGACTACTTCAACGATGATATTAATTCTGATAACGTTTCCCCAGAACAGAATTTACTTTTGTTATTTTAAAGTGGAAGTTTCTTACATATTTCATCTTACTTCCCTTTGGCTGGTAAAGCGAATCTCTCTCAATTTAATCTTTTTGCTTTGCCTTGACCCCAACTTTGTCAGTTCCCGTACTTGGCGTTTCTGAATTGCTACCTGGTGTTTCCTTTTCGGCACTGCAATACCATGCATCCATCTCACGACCAGTGGCATTGCAGGATGTAAGGCTAGGTGGAAGGAGCGTGGCCGGAGGGTTTCACAAAGTCTCCGAAATGATGCAATGTCGAGGCGGTATGCAAATAACCAGAGTGGGTCACCCTTTGGACTTGTCAGCCTCCCGTACTGAGTGGCTGCCATTCACCCTTCCTTCACGTGTGGTTTCAACCCAGATGTCTTGAGACTTCTCCTTCTTATTCTTCCCGGCCAGCTGACCTCTTCACAAGTTTCAACGATCTAGCCCTACACAAGGATGCTTGAAGGAGGTCCTAAAGAGAAAATGATTCTCATTGATCAGATTTCAAATTTCAGGCGGGCAGGACTGTGGTAGGTACAAGGTGGGTAGATGCGCGTATTTCACTGGTATCGTCGTCGTTGAGATCCCATAAGACAGCCTACTTATAGGCGGGGCTTCTCCTCACCTTGTTTTTACCTTTGGGCAATAGTAGCAGGGTTAATGGAGGCATCAAGACTGAGATTCGAAGAGAATCTAAAATTAATTTAATTAATTTTTCTTTAAATTAAATTTGAATTCTCTTTTGTGAAGTTTTAAAAAATGTGTAAATATTTTTAAATGCAAGTGATTATTTAAGTGAAGATTTTCCAATTTTAATTCGTATTTTTTGTATATCTGTTCATTTTCAATCATACACCCTAAAATAATGTTTTGAACTTTACAGTTTTAGATGTCTTCAAGATTTGACCATGGATCAAGAAACATTGACTGTGACAATAAATATATATAGGGAATCTGTGAGTGTTTTTATGCCTTTCCCCTGCCCACTATATACCGGGTGTTTCGAAATTAGAGCCACCCCCCCCTCCACAGAACAAATGGAAAGTTATGACGCTTTCTGCTATAGCCTATCTCCAAGTACATTATTTAAAGTTTCTATTGAGCTATTTTTCATTTTACATTTCTTGTATTTTCAGACTGAGTGACGGAGTTAGATACAGCCATGGCTAACGACTCGGAGGAAATCAGATGGATTGACCGAATCAGGGCTATAACCTTCTGAGAGGCCAGGGATGCTGGCGCATCCTTCATTTCACATTCCTGGATAGCTAAATACATTAAAAGAGATGAATCCTTTGTTAAAAGAAACTGGAACAAAAATCCATATGACTGTCATTGCAAAAAGAGTGAGAATCTTGGAAGGCCTGAAGTCCTTTCTCAGGAGTCAAAAGACATCATAGCTGAGGCAGTGGGTAGACCAAGAAAGTCTTTACGTAAATTGGCGCTTGAATTAGAAACAAAGGGGGGGAAAGAAGATAAGTTACAGTGCTGTATATCGTGAGTATCAAGCCATTACATGTTATCAGCAAGCCCAACATCATTCAGCAGCAGAGAGAAGACTGTGCATGGTTTTGCGGTTCATTTCTTAAAGATTGGGATGAAGCTGACTTTCTCCATGTTGCCGCATCAGATGAATTCTTCATTTACACAGTCAGGAAGCCAAATCATAAAAATTACATCATTTGAGCTGCAAAGTTGGATGATATCAGCGATGACGTGCGCTATCGCCAAGTTTGGGAATTTTTCTGTTTCACAGCCAAACGGATAATGTAGATCATCAAAGAAAAAGGACAGTCATGGAATGGCGAATACTTCAAAGAAACTGTGCTTACTGGTGGAGTATTTCCTTTCCTCAAAGATCCTGAAAATGTGTTATCTGTTGAAGAAGCCACATTTTTGCATGATAAGGCACCATGTTTCAAGGCTCTTCAGACACAGGAGCTGCTTCAAAACAGTAATATCAATTTCTTCTTGTCAAGTGAATTTCCAGGTAGCTCCCCTGACCTTAATGTGTGTGAAAACATTGGTAGTATCTTAGAGGATCGTGTTGAAGCGTGCACAGTGAACTATGATTGTATACCAAGCCTCGACGACTTGCAAAGAGAGGTGACAGAAGTGCTCAGGGAATTGGAGTTTGAGTCTCAGCTTTTTTGCGCTTTTGCTAAAATCATTCCCCTCAAGAATGCAGGCTGTGGTACAGGCAGATGTAGGCCACACAAAATATTATATACTCAGAGGGAAACTTAAATAAATACCTGTTCTGAATTACTTTTGTTTTTGTCCATATCAATTTTAGTTTATGCTATAGAGGGGGGAGGGCGCTCTAATTTCGAAACATCCTGTATATGGTGTTTCATAAAAATTGATAACATATCGTAATCTAATAACCTGACCAATTCTCACTCAAATTATCTCAAATTTTTACATGTGTAGAAACAACTCAAAATTCCATGTTTAATGTTTTCTTTTCAGGTACAGAAATGCCATTTACTTGAAAAGAAAAGGCATTTTGTGTGTAAGAGTATCCTCAAACAGAGTCAAACAAGACTGCAGCTTGCATTCGTGAGAGAATTCGCTACAAACTCACCAATTACAATGTAGTTTTTTTTGTGAAGCCCCAGGAATCCATGAGAAGAGCAAGTATGGAAATCCAGATTCCCTCAGTGGCAGTTAGGCATGTCACAAAGAAATTCGTGTGAATGTCACCCCACAAGATGCAGCTTGTTCAGGCCTCAAAGACAGATGACAAGCAAAAGCATGAGAAATTCTGCATCGATATGCAAGAGAAACTTGAAGAAGACGAGTTCGAAGAACGTCTTGTTTTCAGTGGTGAGGTCACGCTTCATACGAATGGCAAAGGCAGCAAGCATAATATTCACATTTTGGGCGACGAAAATCTGCATGCCACAGTTAGCACATGAGGGACTCAACAGAAGTCAATGTGCTTTGCACCATCCCTAACAATCATCTTTATGGCTCGTCCTTCTTTAAAGGAAATGTGATTGGCGATGTTTATCTACAAAAGCTTCAGAACTGGCTAACTGATAAGCCCACTGCAAATAAACATGAACACTTCATTTTTCTACAGGCCAGTGCTTGCCAGGGAGATGGATCAGGCGTGCTGGTGCTGAAGACGATGTGCTGTTAAAGTGGCCACCACATTAATGGGATCGGCCGGTTTCCGACTTTTTTAACGACAGGTTGTTGATATATAGGGGTTTGTTAAGGGATATTGTGTGGAACTTCTGGGGAAAACATTTTTGTTCAGTGACCTTAGGTTTTGTGACGCCAGAGCATTTTTCGGCCAAAAATGGCCATTTTCAAAATGCATCTCCTCCTTTGCTTTTTGTTTTTAAGGGATGAGATTTGAACCACGTATAAAACACATATGGACCTTCGATACAAAAGAGTGGGATTTTGATTTTTCAATTATTTTTCGAGATATGAATTTTTTTTTTTTATGAAATTTTCCCAGAAAAATTACAGAAAAAAAATTGCCAAAATCAGAAACTCAAAATATTGAAAATCCCGGCTTTGTTTTAATCTACCATGTTTCCCCATGTTATATTTAAAATTTCATTTAGATTGGTCCAATACTAAGGGAGAGATGCATTTTAAAGGCGAAAAACTTATGTTTTGAGAAACGGGCCTTCAAAGTTTTAGTTACATAAAAAGTAAAAGGGACTTCAAAGACTGTGTTACAATTAATTCTATGGTTTTAATTTTTATTTTTGGGTATTAATTAATGCAAAATGATTATAAATAAGAATATTAATTGATTATTTATGTGCCTAAGACACATTCTTATAAATTTTAGGTTCCTGGTCCCCTGTCTGATCTTGCTGCAAGGTATTACTCTAGGGTATCATAGTTTACACTTTTTTATTAGTGTCTCAATCCATCCTTGCCCAAATGGATCCTGGGAATTACTTTACATTCACAATTAGGATTCGTGATTCAAGTAATTCATCCAGTCTTGCTTCACTTATTATGATCATTTTATTTTCAGGATCGTCTATAATATCAGCCTCCGAGCTACTGCTTTTTTTTTTTCTAAAATATCTTTTGCCCTTTGTAGTGACTTTAACAAATAAAAAGGCGTTTAGAGGTGGATGTGGTTGGTCTCTGGTCAGCAGAGATCGCTGCCTGCGCCGTTTGATGGGCGACAGCTCTCTCTCTCCGTCGCTCCATTCCCTCTATGGCACTAATTTCTTGAACTCTTTCTTCTACTTCTCGCCTGGACTTTTCCACTTGGCTTTTCCCGCATTCTAGAAGCATGAAGTGAACTCTTGGACCTTTAGGCACGGTGAAAAAACAAAAACACCGCAGAAAATACAGAGTTCAGTCAAGGCTAGCGAGCATGAAAAACGTGTCCTTCTTAGCTTGGAAGTTTATAGGCAACTCTCGGCCACAGTCGGCGTCATGGTATGACGTGTGCGTTGTCATGGCTAGGAATAACTAAAAAGGTGCCGAGTAGGATATTATTGACATTATACAATTCATTTCAAAGGAAGTTTTATAATATATATCGCAAAAACTATACCAGACTAAATCATTTGCGCTACTGGTGTTTTATGGGTATATAGTTATTGTTACATTTTAGGCCATAACTGAGAAATAGGCAAATTTTAGCATAATATTTCGTGGACACATTCTTGAACCCTATACGAAGCCATAGAATTTTTTTCAGCAAATCGAATTTTTTAAAGATTATTGGGTTTTTTTTAGGCGGCCGATCCCCTTAACTGGTCTATGTACCCCTTCTTCCTACAGGCCTAGAGGAACCCAAGCAGAGAATC
>NC_089782.1:57758223-57783223 GCF_040412425.1 Macrobrachium rosenbergii | reverse complement strand
TATATATATATATATATATATATATATATATATATATATATATATATATATATATATATATATATATATATATATATATATATATATATATATATATATATATATATATATATATATATATATATATATATATATATATATATATATATATATATATATATATATATATATATATATATATATATATATATATATATATATGTATGTATATATATATATATATATATATATATATATATATATATATATATATATATATATATATATATATATATATATATATATATATATATATATACACACATGCATATCTAAAATGCGTGAACCTAGGATTATAAACATTTAACCAGCCTATAAATCATGAATACACGAACTATACATCTTTTATATTCTTTTTTGTACTCATGTTTTACCAAATAGATACCTTTAAAACATAATAAGATGCTTAGTTGCATTATTTATTATCGAGTAACTATGAACTCAATGGTAGTGTTTGCTTTTAACTGTAAGTTGCCACAGAGAGGAAAGCGACTGGGATGACATATAACGGATTGTAAAGGTGACCAAATATCAGGACTGAGGTCGTCAGAGCCTCGTCAGTGTTTCTAACGTGACAGATGTCAACGAAATGGAAAACTTGCATTTCAAACTTTTTAAATTTCTGGCCTTCTCCTGGTTTCTCTGTTACTCTAATATCTCATGAAAATGCGGAGTTCCCCGAGGTAAGACTACTGATAGTTCGCGGAAGTTCAGTCTGCGTGTGGCCTCCTCTACTCAGTCTAATTCTGCGGTAGACCACTGGTGAGGGGACTTCAAGAAGACTTTTAGACACCATCAGCTTGAATCATATGAGAAAGTCTTTTAGACAATCATTTCAAGCAATTCGAAAAATAATCAAGCCAATGTTCACAGTGATTCGGAAGGCTTATTTGACACTGCAATTTTGCTAAATTTTTGTTTGTTTTTTTAAGGATTTTGTCGATGCCTCAAAATCTTGGATTTTTAAATGGCTCATCACCAACTGACATCTTCAGCTATGGGCACAAATTATGAGTTTTCACCTTCATGGGAAGTGAAAACTTGGATAGCTGATATGCATTTTTAATAAGTTTTATTAAACCATTATCCATCATTTTTGTAATTTGCTTGTTAACGTTGCTGAAAGAAATCAAGTAGTGCACTCAAGCTCCTTGCATGTGGAGTGCCAGGATGAAGAACGAGCAAGAGTCCTCCGAATGTTTGCAGTGGCAAAATTGCTCTTATATCATTCTTGGCAAGTAAGATTCCTAAGTATGTACTATGCTCGTCATGCATAAAGTATTTGGGAAAGGGAAGTTGAGCTTCAGTCAATGCATTTTCTTAGCAGGTGTTGGAAAGGATTCTTCTCAGAAGGACGATTTCCTCTTCACTGCTCTCATTAATGAAGGGATCTTCTGTGTACCTGCAATGGTTGGCAGAGTCAGGTGTTCAGGAGAAAATGCATTCCTCAACAACCCCATAAGGAAATTGATGAGGATGCCAAAGAGGATCCCATAGCAATGCCATCTTTCTTGGCATATATAACTGAGTCCCTGTGAGTGGTAAAATGGGTTTTTAGTACAGATCACTAAGATGGATCTGAGGGTGTGTTCAGGTGTATCAGGATAAGGGGTGTTGTCATTACAGTATACCCAGCTGAGTATAAGTTTGATGGTTTCATCGACAGCACGCTTGTAGATAATGATTCCACAATCAAACCACTAATTCCTTGGTGGTCCCAGGAATTCTGCCAAGAAAGGGGGGCCTATATTTATCTACACATCGCATCAAAATTTGGTTCAACCTTTTTTGCCAGACAGGGAATAAACACCGGAATCTGGCTAATATTGATTGCAAAGGATTAACCTGCTTATGGCTTTTTGTATTGCCATATACTTATGTAATGTAAATCATGATCTGTGATAAAGTGTAGGCAAGGGGCATCTATTTCAGCACTGGGAGAATAAAGAAACAGCTAAGAACTAGATATATGAAGCAAACATCACCATACATAGGGTGGATAAAATGGCTGCATTTGTCCACGTAGATGTTCATGATTACCACGGCATGCTAACACCATCCTCAAAAAAAAAAATAAAAATTCCAGTACCTCACGCAAAACCCCAAAACAAGGCATTAAGCAGGAGGCTGGCTGCATTATCAAAATAGTTAATCCTATAAAAGGTGCAACCCACCTCCCCTTCACTGAGACTGAGGCTACATATGACATGGCAATATGAGGAAGGTAACCCTTTATAATCAACAATTACCCAGATTCAAGACCCTACTCACCATTTGGCAAAAAGACTGAACAAGATTTTGATGCCCTGTATATTAGACACATATAGTACCCATTCCTTAGCAGAATTCCTCAAGACCATCAAAACTCTCCCACCAGTGGTTTTACATTTCATTGATGTAGGGACTTTAGTTATTAACATACCTGCTGACGAAATCATCAAACTTATCCTCAACCAGGTACACTTCAATAACAGCACTGCTTTTCTTGACATACCTAAACACACCCTCAGATCCCTCTTAGTGATCCATACTAAAGAAGGCTCCTATCATCACCCACAGGGGGCACATGTGCACTCAGAAAGACATTGTTGCAATGGGATCCTCCCTTTGGCATCCTCTTCAACCTTTAGTTGAAAGTCATCAAGGGATGCTTTTTCTCTAGAATAACTGTCCTTGCCACATACTGCAAGTACATTGGCAATACTCTGGGGAGAACTTGTGAAGATTGCAGCATTCTTTGGTACATTTGCAAAAAATCGTTAACAGGACACTCATCTTTCCTTGATATCCCTATCTCCCAGTACATGCCAACATGATGACCGCAGCCTATGCTAAGGAAACTAACTGCATATGTTCAGAGGACCTTTTATCATTTTTGACCTTGGCCACTCTGTACACAAAGTACTTGACCAGACTGCCCAATAACTTGTCAACACTGGTAATTCTAACCGCAAAATTAACCAAGAAATTAGAGAAATACCGAACTAATGGTACACCCTATCACAGCTTCTAACATCAGGCCAGACCGACTCCTACTGAAATATATTACCAGGCATGAATGAACACGGACACAGAAAAGATTAATGTGCCCTGGGAAAAACCATCATCAGATGCACTATACTTGTCAACTCTGGCCAGCAAAAAACCTCAAGACCAAATAACTGCCATAGGTAACTGATAGCGCCCAGGATAGCTGCTGAGTAAGTGTCCTAGAGGCACTTCTAATTTGAAAAATAAAGCTTCGCTAGACATCATATAGGAAGTGTCCCTTCTGCCCATTATCAAGGCAGATATAATTCCCAATAATAACACTGCCAACCAGGAAGATGCTTTTCAGACGAGACACCTCATGGAACTACTACCCCAGAAAAACATTGAACTACCTGCCAGCCGGACAGTCAAGGAGGATATGCCTAATGATCATCTGAGTGAGTCTGGTGCCCAACCAATCAAGGGTATCTGCAGAAAACATCGTCACCACTACGTTACTGCTATCATTGCAGTCTGCTCCATGATCAACAGCACATGTTAGCATAAAGCCAACTTAATCTTAAACAACAACCTCCATAACTAAGTCCAGCTACAATCCGCAATGTGATCATGAGATGTTTGAGATTTATCAAAACAATAAACTGTAAATTTCTTTGGGATATACAGTCCCCTGTATAATTTTATTAGTAAAATGGAAACCGACATGAATGTGTCCCCTCCATTCAGTGAATGAAATAAACATCTGAAATCCATTATGTGACCTTTTTGCTACATAAAGCCCTTTTATCGGAAAAATTTAGCGCCGGTACAATTCTTTTGATGATGAGACTTTCCAAGAGAATCAGTTCTCCAGGTTCCTTAGCTTGGCCAATTATTCTGAAGTTGTTGTATTTTATTGGTGTCTTGCAACTGCTTCTTTTGGAAAGTCTCATCATCAAAAGAATTGTACCGGCGCTAAATTGCCAATCATTGGCTGTTCCCCTGTTCATGGCATGATGTGATTGTTTGTTTACATTTGTCCGCCTCCTCCTCCTGCTTTTATGCTGTTTTCTTTTAGTGTGTTTTCCTCTTTCATCCTGAGAGGTGCGCCTTCTGCTCTACCTTTTAAGTTTATTTTTAGGTTCCTTTTTATTAAATTCAGTTTTTTATTATGTTCATTTTAAGTTTGCATTTTAAATTTTCTTTTATTGGTTCTTTAATGTGTAAATGTATTTAAGTGTGATTAAGTTCAACTGATTTTTTATTTTAAGTTTTTTTTTTTTATGTTTTGTGTATGTTTACTTTTAACTATGTATGCTGAATGTCCCTTTTTAATTTATAACTGTAGATGATGTCCTGATGATGTGACCACGGGTCAAGAAACGCGTAGACAAATAAATGTATGTATATACTGGATCTGTATGTGTTCCTGCGCCCTTCTCCCCCTTCTCCTGCCTGCTATATTGCTCCTGATGTGTGGATTATATATATATATATATATATATATATATATATATATATATATATATATATATATATATATATATATATATATATATATATATCTGCAAATTTTAGGTAACATACTTCAAGAGAGAGCACATTTCTATTCATTTGATTATATTGAAAATTGCAAGGGCATATTTCTTATATGACAAAATAGTTTTTGTGCAAAACTGTCAGTTTCATAGTTGTTACAAAATAACCATAATTTTTTTCTTTTGCTGTTTTCTCAAAACTTAGTTTTTTTTTCAAAATTAAAAGCTTATAACTCCAAGAACACTGAACCAAATTCGATGAAACTTTTACATAGTGTAGTATAACTATATATCTTGATGCTGTGCATGGGAAATTCGTTTTTGAGTGAAACTTTTTTTTTGCATATTTTTAAAGTTTTAAAATCTTTTGATCAAATGCAAAAAAATTAACTTAGAAGTTGAATTCCTAAATTTCCCCTCAATAAAAATTTTTATTATTAGTTGAAGAATAAGTGGTAAAAATTTTAAGCAAATTCCTTCATTCATAAGGTAGTTATAAGCACTTACTTTATAATGGGGCCTTATGGAGTCAGCTCTCCCCTTAAAACCCATTCAGGTTTTTGAAAAACCAAGTCTCAGCTCACCTCACAGGCACTACACAAAGTCTTCCCTCAAAGTGGATCTTTTACTTAAGAAATCAAGACCCGAATGTGTCGCCTGTACTCAAAATGGAAAATTCACACTTCCTATGAAACGCCCATGAGGGCGAACCCGCAAACGAACACTCTACTGGAACTTGACAACTTCCGGCCATCGGAAAATTCCAACATTGCCAGAACATCGTTCAAGGAAATATGCCCTTTGTCTCCATGGGAAGCGAGACTGACGGCGGGCCTTCATCAGCACTGACTTGCTAATGCGTAGGCATTTACACATGCCCAGAATATCTCAAAGAATTCTTAGCTAAAAAAAAAAACAAATAAATATTATTACTATGCCTAATGCTTTCATAAATTATATATATATATATAATATATATATATATATATATATATATATATATATATATATATATGTATATATATATATATATATATATATATATATATATATATATATATATATATATATATGTATATATATATATATATATATATATATATATATATATATATATATATATATATATATATATATATATATATATATATATATATATATATATATATATATATATATATATATATATATATATATATATATATATATATATATATATATATATATATATATATATATATATATATATATATATATATATATATATATATATATATATATATATATATATATATATATATATATATATATATATATATATATATATATATATATATATATATATATATATATATATATATGAAGTTTATGACCATGGTTTTCATTAATAAAGGGTTAATTTTGTGTTTCTGGTAACGAACTGTTCTTTTAATTTCGTATTTCTCTCTCTCTCCCCCTCTCTGAGTCCTTGAGCTTTTTTTTTTCTTTATCGCTGGTAAATGTTGGATCCGAGTTTATCCTGAATATATTTTTATTTCTTTAAGATAAAAAGAAAGCTTCATCCTGAAGATGAGGACGAGGCTTATTTCCTGGGCAAAAATAGTTCTTCCCGATGACCGCCTTTTGCTTCTGATCCCATCCATATTTGAAGAAGCGTTTTCATTAACCGCCTGCAAAGAGAGATTCTTCTTATTCCTGCAAAAGTTCGGAGGAAGAAATGAAAGAGGAGGCTGAAAAGAGGACCAGGAATAAGCGGAAATGGAAGAGGAAAACGATAAAAACACGAATTTGAGAAGAATTACCAATTTTAGGAGGAAAGGAGAGAAGAACCATGCTCCTAAATCTCTCCCGGGTTTAGATCCTGGTGAAGTCTCTCTCTCTCTCTCTCTCTCTCTCTCTCTCTCTCTCTCTCTCTCTCTCTCTCTCTGAAGCACAGTAAGCGTTAGACAAAATCACACTCTGAAGAAGCAGCGTCATTTTACCGTCGGCGAGCGGAGGTGCTCCACAATATTTATAACTATGTGGGTCGTTGCATAAATAATGGAGCGCTGGAGCAGACTCCACAAAATGTGTATCTGTTGAAAGGTGTTGGTCATTTCACGTGAGTCTATATTCACGCCTTTTCCCACCTTTTTATCTAAACTTATCATTTCCATTTGAAGTGACAGACGTTTCTCCTCCCCAGTTCTTCTCTCCCTTTCATTCTCCTCCAGCCTCCTCTCCCCAGCCCCGACACTCATTCATCAACAACAAGAATGTTTAAAATATTTCAGTTTTATTACGCGTCGCTAATTGCGAAAATAAAACCAGAAGCAAAATATTTATTAGATCGATGAAACGCTTAAGCTGTAAGTCTGATGCTGGAGTTCAAACGAATAATGTCTAATAATTATTACTTCAGGGAAAATGGTTTCCGAAAGGTCAAAGATGACGAATGATAAAAATGTTCGTCTTATTTCGAGATTAAGATCTTTAGCTTTCTTGATAAGTAAGCTTGGCAAAAGTTGTTTTATATATACACACGGGTAAAGCGAAACTCTTCTTTGAATGGCAGTCCCTACCGTGAAATGCTTTTCCAAAAATAGTCCAATCAAACGTTTGTCTTTTGATACGAACTCAAACCTTCATCATTAAAAAGTTGCATTCTCTCTCTCTCTCTCTCTCTCTCTCTCTCTCTCTCTCTCTCTCTCTCTCTCTCTCACTTGTTTTCACGTGTAATATTTCGAACGAATATCGCGATCGTGTTCGCTGACTGCCACTCCATCTGCTTCATCCTGATATACAATGGATTTTTTTATACCAAAATGCGGTAATTTTGACTGATGTTCAGAATCCATCGCCTTCTGTAAAGCAAACGATCAAGTGGTTAGATGAACAGCTGTTGAGAAAATCTGCCTCTTTGGCACTAAGTTGTAATCAAAACAAATTAACAGCATTTTGTTTCAGAGAAAATATTCGTGTGATTTTATACCAAGTTCGAACCCATTCATATATGCATACAAATTCATAAAAACACATACGCACACAAACACGCGCACATACACATTATATATATATATATATATATATATATATATATATATATATATATATATATATATATATATATATATATATATATATATATATATATACATATATATATATATATATATATACATACATACATATATATATATATATATATATACATATATATATATATATATATATATATATATATATATATATATATATATATATATATATATATATATATATATATATATATATATATATACATACATATATATATATATATATATATATATATATATATATATATATATATATATATATATATATATATATATGTATATATATATATATATATATATATATATATATATATATATATATATATATATATATATATATATATATATATATATATATATATATATATATATATATATATATATATATATATATATATATATATATATATATATATATATATATATATATATATATATATATATATATATATATATATATATATATATATATATATATATATATATATATATATATATATATATATATATATATATATATATATATATATATATATATATGTAATTCTAATAGCCACAATGCCCTCTTAACTTCGCTAATTCTTCGCGCTTTTTTGGATATGCTTGTAACTACGAAGCCAATAGATCCAAAGGGAAGAAATTGAAGAGCCTGTGACAGCCGGCCGTGGGAAGCGAACCCAAGTTACCTTAATCACAAGGAGGTCATGTTGCCAACCTGACCACGAGAAGGATAAAAGTCTATCACCTCTCGTACATATATATACCTGTCGTTTTCAGATATATTTATTAGAGCTGGAATAGACCCATCCTCACTATCGTAGCCAAGTGGGCAATTGTTTTTATTGCTTTTTAGGCTGAAATATATATGCAGAATCTACTGGTCACTTTTACCAGACACATATGTCATTCTAATGGCCTCAATGCCCTCTTAACTTCGCTAATTCTTCGCGCTTTTTTGGATATGCTTGTAACTACGAAGCCGATAGATCCAAACGGAAGAAATTGAAGAGCCTGTGACGGCCGGCAGCGGGAAGCAAACCCAAGTTACCTTAATCACAAGGAGGTCACGTTGCCAACCTGACCACGAGAAGGATAAAAGTCTATCACCTCTTGTACATATGTAAGGTACTCTGCCAGAGTATCCTCATCTTACGTTCGTTTACGTGGACTGAGTTTAAAGAGCAGTCAGAGAAATTGTTTTTTGCATCTTCAAGACTTCTCCATGGTTGTGCAATGAGTTTATCGTCTTGGGAATAGTAAAGTTCTTCTGGTAGGATTTAGACAAACTCCATAATGGGATTCTGTGTATATTCTGGATATATTTGTACAACAGGGTAACAATGAGTCTACACAGTATGACTTCCCATTTTTATCTATCTGAAAGCACTCATGCTATAGCATAGCAAAACTATCACTTACACACACACGAACACACAACGACCTCGTTCCCAAGGATTCCTCACTGCATACGTGACAGCCCTCAGCTCCAAACAAAAGAGGACGCTGACTTATGCTGACATACTGTCTATAAAGCAACACATTACAGACATGTTCTGCTGACATGTGCGATTTGATGGCCTAGATCTGTGACGCGCGCATTCCACCTCTGTCGTGCTCACACAGATATATATGCTTTTTTCCAAGTCCATTTAATATATAACATGAATGGAACTATGATTCCATTTTTCTGTATGTCATAACATGACATTTGCTTGGCCACGTAAAAACACAACAGGAACGAAATCATCAAAACATTCATTCACGAGCTAAGTATAACTACTCAAAAAGCAAAGCAAAAGCTATACATTTCCAGTATTCATTATACTGATAATGTGAATGAAGATTACAATATATGTAGAGATAATACGTATACGCAGTAAACATATGTGGAAAACATACGCTGAAAAATACATAGAAATTATACCTAGAAACATGTTTCATATTTGTGTGCACAAGTTACATGAATACATATGCAAAGATGAAGATTAAAAAATCAGTGCCTAAAAATGTATCCAGACAGAACAATAATAATAACCATATGATGAGGTTATTTAAAGTAGATAATTATATAAACCAAATAGTTATCCTGTTAGATTAACCAGTATGGATAACCAGATTATGAAATGCATATCTTGATTGATCAACATGCCACTATATGTATGTATTAACACATATGTATTGTTTTTTTATTAAAGAAATAAATGTAGCCATTACATAAGAGTACAGTTAATACCACCAATTTTCTTCTTCTCCTTGCATTTATTACCCCTGCAATAAAAGCCTTTTCAGTCTTTCTCGGTGCAGTTGGGTTTTAATGAAAATAATGGCCAATTATCTCATTATTTAACCCTAAACACCCAATGATTCATATCTAATGGGGACGTACGAGCACCACAGGATTTCGCAATGTCCTTCTTCAATCCTCGTGTTCGTTCCCAAAACATTACGCTGGCAACTGCGCCCACGGATCCTACCAGCATACCGATAGCAATCAACACGTAGAGAAGAATAAAGTCGTGGCGAACAGTAGAACGATGCACAGGAGAAAACAGGTCCAATGCTGCAATAGCGTTTTCGACGGGCTTACTGTAGGGAATTGTCAGACTTTGCAGCCTTGTGTTCCCCCACGATGTATTGATGAAGAAATTACGCCCACGAATGATAGTATCTGCAGCGTGGATAACTAGCGACGATGTTGTAGCAGTGCAACCATCATTAACGACGAACATGTTTCCCGATGCCCTAGTTCCGTCCGATCAAACGATGCTGTATGCCTCCGCAGAGAAGACGAATGCCGTGCCGTTCAAAAGCCTGTGACGAAACTGATTGTCGTTATACCTGACCAGACCATCCAAACAATGTTCATGTGTATGGGGAGAGGTTCTGTTAAGTACTAAGGCCAATTCGCATGAATCCAAGGACACATTAGAAATATTCCTGAATTCAAACAAATCGATCCTGCATACCTTAAAACCCATAACATCATAGCAATCATTTAACAGTTCTTGATCTCTGACTACCGTATAAGTTTCCTCATTGGCGGAAACCAATACTAGAGCTGACAGATTATTAATAATAGGCGACGAGACGTTAGATACATACGTAGGAAAAGGCGAAATCTTATACGCTTTCCACGCATCTGATGGGTTAAAAGGAATGTCGATTACGATCTTATCAAGGTCAACTTTAACTGTGATCAAACTGTAATAAAATTCAATCTTATGAAAAGCTACTACTGGAACATAACGCATTCTATCATGAGCATTACTGATAATTTGAGCAAGATCTTTAATTGGTAACAAATGAGGAGACAATACGCCTTTAGCAGCAAGTGTTATAGCTTCTACATAATCTTTTGATTTCTCAATAAAGCTTGAAACTCTCGAGGATACATGATCAATTTTAGTATGATAATACATTAAAGTTGCTAACAAAACTTGAGTGTCATGGACCTGATTGAAACGTCGTGATTGTTCATTTACTTTACTAATTACGCCGTTCAAAGCTTGAATTTGCTTGTTTAGTTCTCCTGCTAATACCTCTTGTTGATGTTCCAGATTTTCGATTTTAACCCCGTGATCGCGAAGTTTAAGCCGATTAGAAATTCCTAAACCAAGACCAGCTACGGAACCAACCAAGTTTAATGCCGCTAAAACAAGTGGGTTACGCCTTTCTGTAGCGTCATGAGGCATTGACCACATAAGCAAATCACGAGCTAAGATTTGAGCTTCGCATGTTTTATTCCTTAATTCCCAGAAAAGCATGTTAACCGTGTCACTAACTTGATTAGGCGACGTTGGATCATTGTTAAATAAATATGATTTATGCAAATCTTCAAGGGATTGAGCAAAAAGAGTCAATTCCGATTTTAGAGCTAGTACTTCATTTTCGCTAATGAAAATAGCGTTCATATCGACTTCTAAGACTATATTACTGTCAGTTAGAAAGAAATTATTCATTTCCTCTACAATAGAACCATGATGTAAAGTTATTTCAGAACTCTTCCCAATCACAAAAAACACTGATAGGAATAGTGCGTGGTATAATTTAACAAGCTTCATGTTGGAGCCTGCAAAAAAAAAAATATTTGTAAATAATGTATTTAAAAAAAACATTGCACCACTCAAATAATATATAAAGATTAACATAAAAATATATCTCACAACAATTAATTTTTTTCATAACAAACCATTGTCTTAAGCCCTCACATGAGAGATAGACACCGTTCGAACATCCGTTGTATCGGACTGATTTCGAATTTTAAGTCGGTTACCCACTAAAACTTCTATAACTGTGAAAGGACCTTCAAATTTAGGCAATAACTTCCAATTTAGCCCTTTCCTAACATAAACCTGTACGTATACTATATCTCCTTCTTGGTAAGGCTTTGTGACCTTAGCTTTTTTATCATGTGCGTTCTTCATTAACACTTGAGCCTGTAAGAGGTTTTGATAAAGTGTCTGAAATCTATTCCGGCTAACATCTATTATATCCTTCAGTGGATCTGACAAACTAGTTGTCGGTGTCAGGATGTGGAAGGGTGACCTAGCAGGTATCCCGTAAACAGCTTCATGGGGAGACATACGGATTGAAGTATGATAATTGTTATTTAGGGTACTGGACACAGTGGATATTGCAATATCCCAGTTTGGGTCCATATCGCCTATGTTTACACGCATTATGTCTAACACCTTCCTATTAACACGTTCGACCAAACCATTAGATTCAGGATGGTAGATCATCGTATTGATTTTTTTTATTTGAAGAATCTCACACAATGAGTTAAGGAAGTGATTATTGAATTCTCCTCCTGAGTCGGAGATTATCATATTTGGGATCCCGTGTCTGCATATATAGCACTCATAAAACTTCCTAGCACACTCAATAGCTGTTTTACTTTTTAATGGTATTAGTTCAGTATACCGTGTAAGAGCGTCTATTATCACTAAGAGGTTTTTATTCCCTCGGTCTGTCTCGTAAAAACCTGTCAATAAATCAAGGTGTACCCTTTCAAAAGGTTTGCTAGGCACAGGATAAGTTCCGAGACCTACAGGATTCTTAGTATGGCCCTTATGACGGAAACATATATCACAGTTTTTAATATATTTCCTAATATCTTTTAACATAGTAGACTTTATTTTACTGGTCTATATATGTTGGAATGTTATTTCGAACCCAGGATGACCATGCAAAGGATGGTTGTGAAGCCATTTCAGAACGGTAGGGATTAAAGTAACCGGTACAACCACCTGGTCGTTAGTCAACTGTGTTGAACTCCTGGTTTTCCTAGCCACAGATCGGCATAGAATGTTATCCTTAACCAAGAAATATTGGTTAGTATATTTCACATATTCCTTATCATCCGGTTTCCTATTTAATGCATCTATTATTACTCTTAATTTCTGATCTTTCATTTGTTCTTGTCGTACTGAATCTAAATTCCACTATATATCTGTAATATTCTCTGTTGCTTGGGCTAAGGATTGACCATTTTCGATAGCAATTTTCATGGCCTGCGAAGAAATTGGAATTTCTTCTAGATCATCGAATGGAAATGATTGAGTTGGTACGGGATTACGTGATAACGCATCAGCTATTACGTTTGCTTTACCGGGTAAGTATCCAATTTTAGCTCCAAAGTCCTGGATAATCATATGCCACAGAGTTCTTTTAGGACAATGATTGAAACCTTTAAAAAAGTCAGTAAGGGGCTTATGATCAGTCAGAACCTTAACACTGTACCCATAGATTATATATTTAAAATGTACCAACGAATTAGCTATCGCTAAACATTCTTTATCTATTACTGCATATTTCTTCTCTGACGTTTTTAGTTTGCGAGAATAAAAGGCAATGGGAAAAAACTTGTTGTCATGCCACTGGAGTAACACACCTCCTACTCCTTGATCTGAAGCGTCGGTTGCAATAACAAATTCCTTATTAAAATCGGGAAACTTTAGAATAGGAGCAGAACTAATTTTCTCTTTCAAGGTATCAAAAGCAATTTGATGTTGGGATTCCCATTTGAAAATTACATTCTTCCTTATAACATCAGTTAAAGGGACTGCTATTACTGAATAATCTCGGATAAACCGACGATAATAACCAGAAACCCCGAGAAATTGCTGTATGGCTTTAACATTAGTAGGAACGGGAAATTTACTAATAGCAGAGATTTTATCATGGACTACTTTAAGACCTTGCCGAGATACCATGAAACCCAAATAGACTAATTCATCATTTAAAAAACTCACATTTTGAAATTTTTACCTTTAAATGATGTTCTCTTAACCTTTGAAGGACTATTTCTAGTTTACTTAAATGTTCTTCTAAAGAGTTAGAAAAGATGAATAGATCGTCCATATAAGCATGGAGAATGTTCCCTAGTAAATCTCCGAACACTATATTGATCATTCTAGTGAACGTAATAGGGGCACAACGTAGCCCAAATGGCATACGTAGGAATTCGTAGTGACCCGAGCTGTACTAAAAGCAGTGTACGGTGTACTGTCCTTAGCTAAGGGTATCTGGTGAAAGCCTTTAAGTAAGTCCAAGGAAGTAAAGAATTTATTCTGCCCTAATAAAGATAAAATATCATCTGTACATGGTACTGGGAAACGATCAGGGATAGTTTGGTCGTTGAGCTTGCGAAAATCAACACAAATCCTCCAGGTTTTATCCTTTTTTGGTACTACTATCAAGGGAAAATTATAAGGACTGTTAGATTTCTTAATAACCCCCTCCTTTAACATTTTATCTACCTGTACATTGATTTCATTCAGAAATTTGGCAGGTAGACGATATGAAGGTACATAAATGACTTTGTCCTTATCCTTTAAACGAATTTGATGTTCGATGACTTCCGTTTTGCCTAAAGCTCCAGTACTAGTAGAAAAAACATCACTATATTTGGATAGAAGTTCTAAAAATTTCTAACTTATGTCCCTATCTAAGATGTCTGCTTCAATTTTGCCTTTAATTTCCTTTAAAAGAGATTCATCTATTGCTGATTCAGTGGAGTTAATTTCAGCAACTGTAAGGATTCGATGTTTATACGCTTTGATATTGACAATATGCTGATTTTCATGTATTGTTAAAGCAGCATTTAAGTGATTAAAAACTTCAATGTTGACCCGATGATCAGAATTTACTGTGTACAACGCTTGCGTGACTGAAAGCCCATTGATTTTTAAAGTGTCAGGAAGAATTAAAACCTCTGAGCCTGGTATCTTTTTTCTAACCCTTACCGTCAGATATGATGGTGTGTTTGGCTCAATGATTTGTGTAAACGCAGCAATGGCGGGTGCCTGAGAGTTATGCTGGGTGGCTCTAACAATTTCATCACTTATGAGACAGGTGACTGGTTCTTCTATGTACGTTACTTTCTCACTGACTGTCTCCTTCTGATCCAAAACAGATTTCAATGTGTGTGAAGACCGATAGAATTTTCCTTTTATAAACACTCCGTGTTTTGCGGGTGTCAAAATTACGTTATGTAATGACATTGATGGATAACCCATAATAACTACTGGGTACATACTAATATTACTAATAACGATAAAGGTGTCCGTGAAAGTACGTTGCCCCAACCTGTATTGTATTTGAGATGTTCCCACTACTTCCAATTCATTATTGCCTATTCCTGACAAACGAATATTGGCGTGTTCGATAGGAAATTTGGAAAACAACAAGTGATGAGTACGTAAATCCATTATGTTACGTGGACTACCTGAATCAAAAAACAAGGTGAAATGTTTATGTTCTAAGCTAACTGCATGCAAAGTTGGCCTGATTTCTTCTGAACCTATAATAGCGTGTATTTTGCAAAAATCTACGGGACCGTGCTCTGCATGTTTGGAAGAATCTACCTCAATTTCTGGAAAATTCCTGTCTTCACACATATCTTGGAGAATATTAAATTTATTATCTGATTCAAAAAGTGATGATAACCCAATATCACTCTCCTCCCCCTGTAAGTTGGCTACGTGGTGTTTGTCTGTCCGCTGGCATTCTGAAAATTCACTGACGCCTGGTTATTTTGAACTGCTGAGTTTGAAGTTGACTTTCCCGAGGAACGATTTGACTGTGCTTGTTTCTGCCCTACATTACTTTTCTGCTTGAATTGTTTGTTCTTTTCCCCACAGTATTGTTCCTTCCTAGTATCATTACCAGCACTTTGGGTGTTTGTGTTACTGTTTGGATTTTTTTTCCTAGCGTTGCACTGGTTATACCTGTG
Source organism: Macrobrachium rosenbergii (assembly GCF_040412425.1). Taxonomy (NCBI): domain Eukaryota; kingdom Metazoa; phylum Arthropoda; class Malacostraca; order Decapoda; family Palaemonidae; genus Macrobrachium; species Macrobrachium rosenbergii. Next base: position 57,767,363 of record NC_089782.1, on the reverse strand, counting down.
ATATGAACTGTTATGAATTGAACAATACCGTGTCCTACACTCATTTATCATGTGCCCTGGACGTTTACAATTAAAGCAAACGACTGTTGATGAATTATTTGTGACTAAGTTAACCTGTTGCGGTGATGAAGATGTGTGATTTCTGTTTTCTTGTTTAGTAAAAGCCTGAACTAGAGAAGGATCGAGATCTGTGCACTTGGACAAGTGTTTCCGAATTTGTCTATAGATATCTAATTCTGTGCTATCAGATGTTAATTTCTCATCAAAACACTTAATCAAAGGTTCAGGTAACATCGCTGTTATTAGTGTCAAATAAACCAATCTACAAAGAGATCTGGAACTGAGATGCGCATTACCATTGACCCAACTTGAAACATCAAACTGCCCGTTATATTCTTCAAGCCTGTCTCCTATCAGAACTGCCCTATCCACCACACTGAGATTAGTCATAAATGCTACTTTAATTACATTCCGTAAAGCAAGGACTTCATCCAATGCATCCTCGCTCCCATAGATGGAACGTAGCTTGGTTTTGAAATCATCCCAAGTGACTGTTTCTTTAAAAGGTATTCCCTGTAAGTACGCACCTGCATCCCCTTTAGCATAGTCTATGAAACTCTTTGCCTCCTACAATTGTAAAGACTGATCGGTAATGGATTTTGCCGTGAGGTGTACATCTACAGACGAAATCCAAGACTCAACACCCTGTGTAAAAAATCCATTAACCCGACCTGCAAACGGTACAATTGCCGATCTAGCATTAACTACTGTCAGTACAGGATTCTGTGGGGGAGCTAGGTTAGGGGGGTTACTCCCACCTGGGCTTGGAGGAGTCATCTTCTTATTAAGTCTCTAGCCGCACGCCTATTCTCTAACTGATCTTGAAACCTATATGAATAAACACGGCCGCTACGTAACCTCATATATCTATACCAGGAACGCAAGTAAATCCTAACAGAGACTCATATATTCGCTAAAAAATAACATCACCTATGAAAAATGCATCATACAGCCCAATATCAATAAGTAATAAATGCACTTTCTGAAAAAGAACAAAGTTAACCATGTGTCAAGCGTAAAAAATAAAGAGCACAAAAATAAAAAATGAGATACCGGGAACAGCTACTTCTGCAAGGAAAGAGTATTAATCTACGGCACCGCTCACCTTATATCAGCAACCTGCCGCCCGAGTCAGGAACCACTGCAATATGAGATCACTAACTGTTATAGATAAAAGGTTGTACTTAGCTTTATATTGGATTCTCGTAAGTAGGTTGACGAAGTTCCTCTGCCGTTCGACTTCCGCCTGTCCAGGTACACGTCATCGGAAGGGTCCTACTGCGGATGTTGAATTTTCTTATGTTGTGATATGTTGATGTGGAATGTCGCTGCACTTGAAACGCGTCGAAAGAGGCTGGTGGAGATCTTCTCTCTCTCTCTCTCTCTCTGAGCGCGTTGAAAGATGTATTATCAAGGTCAGATGTTTCCTCTCTCTCTCTCTGAGCGTAGACGGCGACCCTCCTGGTGTTGTATGTTTGCCTTCATCTTCCAAGACGTTTGATGTACACAACTGTTCATCCGTTGTTGACCCAGTATGTGATGAAGATGACGTCTGTCTATGGTTGTTTAGGCATCTTGCCTAATCGTAGTTTCCTTTCTGCTTCCTTCAAAAATGTAAGTGCGCTGCCACCATTCTGTAAGGTACTCTGCCAGAGTATCCTCATCTTATGTTCGTTTACATGGACTGAGTTTAAGCGCAGTCAGAGAAATTGTTTTTTGCATCTTCAAGACTTCTCCATGGTTGTGCAATGAGTTTATCGTCTTGGGAATAGTAAAGTTCTTCTGGTAGGATTTAGACAAACTCCATAATGGGATTCTGTGTATATTCTGGAGATATTTGTACAACAGGGTAACAATGAGTCTACACAGTATGACTTCCCATTTTTGTCTATCTGAAAGCACTCACGCTATAGCATAGCAAAACTATCACTTACACACACACGAACACACAACGACCTCGTTCCCAAGGATTCCTCACTGCGTACGTGACAGCCCTCAGCTCCGAACAAAAGAGTACGCTGACTTATGCTGACATACTGTCTATAAAGCAACACATTGCAGACATGTTCTGCTGACATGTGCGATTTGATAGCCTAGATCTGTAATGCGCGCATTACACCTTTGTTGTGCTCACACAGATATATATGCTTTTTTCCAAGTCCATTTAATATATAACATGAATGGAACTATGATTCCATTTTTCTGTATGTCATAACATGACACATATATATACCTGTCGTTTTCAGATATATTTATTAGAGCTGGAATAGACCTATCCTCACCATCGTAGCCAAGTGGGCAATCGTTTTTATTGCTTTTTAGGCTGAAATATATATGCAGAATCTACTGGTCACTTTTACCAGACACATATGTCATTCTAATAGCCACAATGCCCTCTTAACTTCGCTAATTCTTCGCGCTTTTTTGGATATGCTTGTAACTACGAAGCCAATAGATCCAAAGGGGAGGAATTGAAGAGCCTGTGACGGCCGGCCGCGGGAAGCGAACCCAAGTTACCTTAATCACAAGGAGGTCATGTTGCCAACCTGACCACGAGAAGGATAAAAGTCTATCACCTCCCGTACATATATATACCTGTCGTTTTCAGATATATTTATTAGAGCTGGAATAGACCCATCCTCACCATCGTAGCCAAGTGGGCAATCGTTTTTATTGCTTTTTAGGCTGAAATATATATGCAGAATCTACTGGTCACTTTTACCAGACACATATGTAATTCTAATAGCCACAATGTGTTCAATTCTTAACTAAAATGCCTCTGCTAAATTTCCAAATACCGTGGAAATGTGGCTAAATAAGCTTATCAGTCTTGAATGAAAATTCACTCAAATCTCGGCAGGTTAAAAGACATTCCAGAAATCGCTCAGATATGAAGGCTAAAAATAAAAGTATAAATTCACTGAGATAAGAGTCCAAAAGATAATTTTCTAAGTTAACTAAAACGAAAAGGACAGGTGTTGAAATTCATTCAGAATTACGATCAAAATGAATTTTTTCCATTTGTAGGAACAGATTATCGAAAAGAATGCATGCTTCCTTAATCTTATACATCAAATCATACAAGATTCATCATCAAGTTTAAAACAAATAAAAAATTGTTGAAGTGGCTCTTAATGTTTGCCGCAACCGTCAAGCGCTGCAGAAACATTGTTCCGTCAGGACAGTGGCATGTGACTGAAATTCATCAAAAGCTGTCTTATAATTTCCGGTTGAAAATACATTTGTCATTGACATAATCGTAGTTTTTCCACGTGAAGTGTGGTTTTCTTGCAAAACTCATAAATAAGTTATTAATTCCCAGTTAAAAATATCTCATTTAAAAATGACTTATGCATACGTACATCTGAAGTGTGGTGTGCGTTCAGAACTCATCGTAAATAAATTTGTAGTCTCAGCAACGATAATTTATACTAAATAACTGATATATGTATGTCGTAGAAAGGCATATACATAAAATGTAAGTAAAGAGACATGGTTCAGATAACGTTCTGCTAAGGACATGAGGCTGCCTGATATTTCCGCTTGACTCAAAGATACTAAGAATGTTCTTTTGGTATTAACATGATTTCCTGATGGACAAGAGTAGAAGGGATAAGACAAATATCTGTAGCATAGTGCCACCAAGACCCATGCGTCTCGGACCAGTCGATTCCGGTTGTTCTGATAGAAACGTTTAACGCCATTTGACGACACGCCAAAATTAAAAGTGCTGTCAGGGACAACTACTAGAGTAACAGGCACAGAGACCGGCAAGTGTGTCTGTGTGATGAATCATTTTTGCGCCTGATATCTGCTTCCACCCTGCCTAAGCAGTGAATTACTCATAAGATATGCCCTTCAGATGTTAAAAACATTTATATAGGAAGATTTTATCGTCAAGTTAACGTGAACAAAGAATCAAACTATACTGGTGTTTTAACAGACAAGTCAGACCGTGTCTCTCTGAAGTGCTACGAAGGGCAGAACATGTGTCCATCCGAAGTGAGGTTTGCATTCGGCGGACTGAGTCATTGGACTCGTCAGTTCTGCTGTGGACTTTCCCTCTGGTAAAACCCGTCTGTGTCTTTGGCTCTCGCTCAAATGGGAAAATATTGTGCAGAAGGGGTCTAATCCTCCTTCAGTTCCTTCCCTTGTTCTTTTTTATTCTTGTTCCTTATTTTTCTTCCTTTGAATCAATTCTTTTTCCTTATAACTGCTTGTCTTCTTAGAGTTTGCATTTCGTTATTCTTATCAGATTTAACATTTTATCTACGTTCTTTCTTGTTTCCTCTTCGTTTTATCACTTCTTTTTCCTTTTCATCCCCAGAATCCTTTATCATTCCATGATAAATATATAACTCTATTATATTCTCATTGATTTTCTCTCTTTATTTCTTAATCATTTGTATTCCTTTTCGTTTACTTTTTTTCATTTTCATCTTTTCCTTATTCTTCTCGTTCTTCTTTAAACATTCTTCCTCTTTTCGCTATTTTCTCATTTTTTAAATTTTTCTTTACCCTCCTCACCTTTCGTTCTCTCCCTCCTTTTCTCGGCTTCTTACTTTCCGAAATTCGTTCTCTCTTCGATCTACTTGTCTACAATTTCTGTCTGCTGATCTTTCTTCTTACCCTCCTTCTCACATCTTCACATTTGGCGGTGTTTTTGGACTTCTGTCCCTCCTTCCTTTTACTCCTTTCTTTGGTCTTCTCATTTTTATTATGAAAAAAATTTCCACCATTTCTTCTTTGACGGTCTTCCCCACTTTCATATGGAATTCTACGTTTTTCAATCTACCAGCTTTCGACATCAATTTTTTTTTCAGATTTTCCCGTCTATTCTTATGACTGTTATTGTCACTTATTCTCTTGATATATATAGTTCGTTTCATAGTTCTTTGATATATTAAGGCTTCGTCGTCCTTTTTTCTTTCCTTTCTTCGTCAACTTCTATGTGAATTGACAAACACTTTTGGAAAATAATAAAATCAGCTATGCTTGAAAAATCTAAAAAATTAGTAAGAAAAGGATAAGTGTAAATTAAATATCTAAAATTATGAAAAAGCGAACAAAAATCAAACCTTGCAAACGCCTGCAAAATATTCAAGAATTCCCCATCGACGTCGCGTCCCTACAATAGATGAAGTTATCACGTCAAATCAGAACAAATAAAATTTTTTTATAGTTTTGACCGCTATGTAAATCAGGCAAAGGCGACATCAACCCGGTCAGGATCAAATGCTCGGCCAACAGAGGCTCAAAAACTCGTTTATAACAAAATTCGTAATTTTTATGTAACCCGTCAAGAGGAAACGACACAACGGTTTTGCGGATGCGCAGGTCTGAAGAACACAAATTCACATGTAGATGACTCGCGTACGCCTGCCATATTTATACAGTATATATATTATATATATATATATATATATATATATATATATTATATATATATATATATATATATATATATATATATATATATATATATATATATATATAATATATATATATATATATATATATATATATATATATATATATATATATATATATATATATATATATATATATATATATATATATATATATATATATATCTATATATATATATTTATGCTAATTATTTTGTGATCAGTGTTTTTCAATTTTTCTGGTAGATTTCGTTCCTTCTCAAGATAAAGTTCATAGAAGAAGAAATTAGACATCATTGTCTCTGTCATAACCTAGCAGTCGTCTGTGGTCAATGTAGCAAAAGTTTTAAAAAGTTGATTTTATATTATAGTATGAGGACAAAAGTACCGCAGCTCATCCAAAAACTTTGTCTGTGATTGGTTTATGTACTGGGAAAATTAATCTGTACTCATTTAAAGTTCATCTCTCTCTCTCTCTCTCTCTCTCTCTCTCTCTCTCTCTCTCTCTCTCTCTCTCTCTCTCTCTCTCTCTCTCTCTCTCTTGTATCAGTGATAGGAGATCATAGCAGTTGTAGGTAGTAATGCTCTTTTTCCGTTTCTTAATTCATCATTCCTCTCCAGCAGCAGTTTCCCCTCTCTCGTTCTCCGCAAAATTATTTATTGAAAACTGAAATGTCTCCACGCCAAAGGTGGAATGCAGTCAGCCTGAATTTGTACAATAATTTGTAGTTTTTATATGAAGTGAGCTCAATGTAGACAAAGTCAGCCACATCAATCAGATGATCGATTTCAGACCCCCAGTTGTGATGTACAGTCAAATGTTGACACAGAGCACCTTGGTTTCCATGGTATTGCATACGTATTTACTGAGTTGTGATGGTCCACCAAAAATAGCTATTTCTGAGGATTCACAGCACATAAACGCAAACTCATCCACTGTGTTCCTTCCATCTGGTAGGGGCCGTGTTGTTTTCCACTATAATGATATCATAAATTGTGCCAGTTGAAGACTTATGCTACACTTTCAGTGCAGTGTCAAGGAGCAGCCCCTCTGGCAATTATTTTCACCTTTTGCTTCCTTTATGAAGGTATCAGATTCATAGGATATCTGAGTGTATATTGTCGTAGTTTCTTACTGACCCTCGTGATTACGCTGTCTTGATAATCATACTTGTTTATATTCGCTGTCTCAGTTATAGTTCTGCATTGTTGGATTCCTGGCGACTGCAATGTACGAATGCCCAGTTCATGTAGGCAAAACGACCGATGTTTGTGGGCCTCACTACATTCTCCTAGGGCATCAAGACCCTCCAGCATCTGTATAAAGAGGTTGAGGAAAGGAAGTTATTTTTATATGCTTATCTCTGTCCTGTATCCTAGATCAGAACTTTCATGAGTGACAAATACGTGATTCTGAAGTGCCCGTTCATTTATGGAAGTGATGACCGTGTTAGTGATATAGACAGCATAAACAAAGGATTTGGGTACTCAAGAAGGGCTTTCTTCTACAGCAGACATTTACGTGTTAACAAATCAGGCTCCGAGAGAAGATCCCACAAAATTCACTTGGCCTTTATTCTTTACCTCCTCTAGCAAATTCATTCCCTTTTTAATTTATTACTTAGGTCTTGCTTTAAAGGCTAGAATTTATGGGCAGTCACCAAGGATGTGATTCATTTTTCCTTTTCTCATTACGTACATTAAAATAGAGAATGTTTGAGTACAAATATTTATATCTATAACTGTCCATCTATCTATTTATCTATCTATCTATGTGGCTATACATACATACATTATATATATATATATATATATATATATATATATATATATATATATATATATATATATATATATATATATATATATATATTATTTTTTTTTTTTTTTTTTTTTATCAGTAAGCTAGAAACGTCCTTTAATATCCATTTAAAGCTCTACCTCGGAAATAATATATTTTCATATATGTTACTGAAGGGAATTTTTTAGTTGATAATAAATTCTCGTCGTCTCGTGGGCTCGAACCAGCGAAGACAAGAACTCAGGACTACGGTGGACGCATTTTAACCGCGTGGGTTAAAATGCGTCCACTGTAGTCTTGAGTTCTTGTCTTCCTGGATTGAGACTTCAGCCTTATGAGACTAAAAATTCCCCGAACATATATGAAATTATATTTCAGGTAACAATTCCTGTATTAAAGATTTCTTCCGCTATATGAAATATATTATTTCGTTATATATATATATAATATATATATATATATATATATATTATTATACTTATATATATATATATATATATATATATATATATATATATATATATATATATATATATATATATATATATATATATATAATACACACTGTATATATATTATATATATGTTATGTATGTAATTTATATATTTATGGATAGATAAATAGGTAGATAGATATATACATGTGCACAAACAAGAAAAAGAGAGAGAAATCTTTGTTTCACAGATTCTTGCTTTGAAATGATCAACATATTTTTCCATCGTCATGAATTTTATGGAGTAGAATTAGAATAGCTTTTGTGTCGTTAAGTGTTCATACATAAAAAAAAACAAAGAAAATGCCATAACTGATGCTTTCTTTGTCCAAAAAAACTTTAGTATCGTTCCTTTACGTGGGACATTCGTTTTAATAATGCACGAAAAGACGCGGACTTAAACATTCTCTCTCTCTCTCTCTCTCTCTCTCTCTCTCTCTCTCTCTCTCTCTCTCTCTCTCTCTCTCTCTCTCTCTCTCTCTATATATATATATATATATATATATATATATATATATATATATATATATATATATATATATATATATATATATATATATATGTATGTATGTATGTATGTATGTATGTATGTATGTATGTATGTATGTATGTATATATATATATATATATATATATATATATATATATATATATATATATATATATATATATATATATATATATATTATATATATATATATATATATATATATATATATATATATATATATATATATATATATATATATATATATATATATATATATATATATATAGTATATACTAGCATTATTCGTGGCTTTATCCAAGATGAGTATTATCTATAAATGACCCAGAATTAGCTTCAGTGAAGGCACGCTAGACTTTAAAAAACACTAATGGATTCTTCGTGAAAAGTTCTTTCATATTTGAAATGAAATTAATTGTTTGCCAAATCCATTATCGGACTCTGATATCTAATATACTAAGCTACAGAGATGACTTCAGTATGCAAGTGTATAATTAATAATGCAACTGTCTGAATGGCATACAGCTGATTCCCTCTCAATAAAGAAAAAAGGACGGTTAAAGATAATTGACAACTGTTTCTTCTAAAATTTTACTATAATATCAGTGTTTTATCTTTGAACTTTTATCAGCTTTAAATAATTTTTACTTAATCGACAGCAGAATGTAAAGACCGTCTATCCGAAAGGACACAATATTTATCACTCTTCGCATTTTTTTTTATTTTTCGAAAACGACAAGAAAGACGAGCAACAAAGATTGGGCCCATTCGGTTTTTGGGTTTCAGTCTCCATGTACGTAAGCATATTTGCATGCAAAGTTGTAAAGTCTACAGTTATTGCCAGGGTCCTCCCGACTCCATGGACTCCC
>NC_089782.1:57740723-57750723 GCF_040412425.1 Macrobrachium rosenbergii | reverse complement strand
ATCCTCGGATCTCAAGATCTAATCTTTAATTAATATTTTGTCAATACGGTTGTTTTGACATATTATTATTGTTTCCATTGTGGATTTTGCGAGTATTATCTCACCTCATTAAAGCGTTTGAGATATTTTTTGCTATAAGATTTAGAGTAAATGTGTTTTTCTGTGTATTAACCATTATCTCTAGTTATTATTCTTTGTGGTCGTTATTTCATCCAGTGAATGTTAAATAATGCTTAGATATTTATTTACTTTAGATTTCTATTTGACTCTTTGAATCGTTCTTGAAATGTTAGTTTATGTAAATATGAAATAAGCGGTTAACATACGTGTATCACCTTTGAGTTTTGATTATTTATTTACTTAGACTATTCTATTTGACTCTTTGAATCGTTCTTGAAATGTTAGTTTATGTAAATATGAAATAAGCGGTTAACATACGTGTATCACCTTTGAGTTTTGATATGCTAGAGTATCTGTTAAATTTCTTAGTGTGAGGAGAATTTGTAATGTCAAATATGGTTTGTTTCTTGTAGTGTGAAGTCAGGATTTAAAATTGATATTGTAGTTCTTAAGTTCTAACTACTAATTACTAAGATGTCTTTCAATCTTGATACATTTCTTTCTAATCCTAAAGAGGAGCTGCTGACATTACGTTTTGCCAAAAAGCAGGAACTCCTATCTGTGGCCCAGAGATGTAAACTGCCGGTGGAGTCATCCTATGTCAAGGCTCGTCTCATCAATGACATACTAGAGTTCCTGGTGTCAAAGGGTTGTATATTTGAAGACGATGAAGATGTGGAAGAAATAAGAGCCCTTACCGGAGCGATTGCTGCTGTGAAAACTGATTCTGACTTAGAGAAACTAAAACTTCAGCTGGAAATCGCTAAGCTGAGGCAAACAGAAATGGAAAGACAAAGAGAACTCCTACATATTGAAGAACAGAAGAAACGAACCGAAATCGAGCATGCAAAAAAGCTTGTTGAAATTGAGTTGGAAAGAGAAGCCAGATCTGCCAACATTCAACTTGAAGCCAAAAGAGGAGAAAGGGACTTGCCAGAAAAATTTGATCTTCTAAAAGCAAAGAAGTTACTCTCTGATTTCAATGAGAAGGATCCAGAGGTCTTCTTCCACACGTTTGAAGATACTGCCAATATCTTAAATTGGCCTAAGGACCATTGGGTAATGCTAGTAAGGAACAATCTAAAAGGTAAGGCAGCTTATGTTGCATCTCAAATGATAACTATCAAAGATTATGATGTCGTAAAGAAATCCATCCTAGATGCATATTCTAATACTGTAGAGGGCTACCGCCAGAATTTTAGAAATTCCAGCAAGAATCATTCTCAGACTTTTGTTGAATTTTGTGACCTCAAAGTGAGACAGTTTAGTAAGTGGTTGCAGAAGGCAGGAGTAAATGACTTTGACTCTCTTAAGAAACTGATGATAATGGAGGAATTTTTAAGAAAACTACCACTGAATATTACTACATTTATTCTTGATAAAGGTGAAACAGACTTGGTAAAGGCAGCTAGCCTGGCTGATGATTACTTTCTGATTCATAGATCTCATAAAACCTCAGACTTTAAATCTATGTTTTCTCCTCCTAGGATATTTTCATCTACTTGTTCCTATTGCAAACAGGAAGGACATACGATTGACAAGTGCCCAAATCCTCACTGCAGGAAATCAGAAGTTGTTAATGATAGCAAACAACCTATGAAACCAGACACTAAGAGAACCTTCCATATGGCCACACCTGATATAGATCCTGAGCCGTTCAAAGCCTTCACCTGCAAAGGATCACTCAACGGCGTACCTGTGTCATGTCTACGCGATACTGGTTCCTCCCAGACTATCATAAGTGTACCTTCACAAGATTTGAACTTCAAACAGGAATTCGTCACCATCACCGATCTGTCATCTAGTAAGACCCTGCCACTTGCTGAGGTAACTGTGCATTGTCCATATTATAAAGGTAAAGCTACTGTTGCCGTATCAAATGAACCATTGCCCTGTAATGATATTCAAATACTCATTGGTAATGATATTGCAGGTGATAAAGTTCTGCAATCTAATCTTATAGTGTCTGATCCTGAAGTTATAATAGATAGTGAGAAAGTAGATTCAAGTGAAGTAACTGTAACTCAAATAGTAACTAGATCTAAGTCACAAAATAAACCACCTGAAACCTCTAATGTAAATAAAACCAGAATTGAAGAAGCATTAGATCTTGTAGATTTGTCTAAGGATAAGTTTGTTGACTTGCAAGTTAAAGATTCTAACTTGAAGTCTATTTGGAAGAAAACAGTTGATCCAAATGATAAACCTAAAACTCCCTATTATTATGTGGAAAAAGAACTTCTCTTCCGTCACTATAGGTCACCAAAAGCACCAGCAACAAATTCCTGGCACGACTGTTACCAATTGGTCATTCCTGCACCTCTTCAGCCAGCACTGCTTGACTTAGCTCATTCCACGGAAGCTCATTTAGGTGTGAACAAGACATACAGTAGACTCTCTCAAGATTTTTCTGGCCTGGTATGAAGAATGATATTAAGAACTACATATCTGCATGTCATCAGTGTCAAGTAACAGGTAGGCCAAACGAAAGGATTCCCCCAGCACCACTACAGCCAGTTGCAGTTCCTAAATATCCATTTGAGAAGGTTATTATTGACTGTGTGGGACCTATGACAAAAACACAGAAAGGAAATGAATATCTTCTGACAATACTTTGTCCAACAACCAGGTATCCAATTGCTGTTCCTTTAAAGAATATCAGTGCTAAAACCATAATAGGGCAGTTGTTGAAAGTTTTTACAACATTTGGTTTCCCAAGAGTGTTACAATGTGATAAAGGTACTAACTTTACTGGTAATTCATTTAAGCAGACCATGGCAGAGTTCATTATACACAAGGTACATTCCTCAGCATATCATCCTCAAACCAATGGCGCCCTTGAAAGGGTCCACCAGACTATAAAAAACTTGTTAAGAAAGTATATGAGTGAAACATCTCTACATTGGGATGAAGATCTTGACTTGCTAATGTATATTCTCCGCAGTGTGCCCCATGATACCACTGGAATTTCACCTTTTGAGTTGATGTTTGGCCGTAAGCCACGAACAACATTAAGCATGGTAAAGGAGAACATAATGCATAGAAGGGCTGAAGAAACCACTAATATTCTCTCATATTTGAAGGACCTTAAAGCAAAAATGATAACAATGTATGAATTTGCCCATCTTAATCTTATATCTTCACAGGAAAAGATGTCTCATCTTTATGACAGAAAGGCAAAAGTACGAGAATTTAAACCAGATGACCTAGTGTTGGTTTATTACCCTATTGCAGGAGCTCCACTCAAAGAGAAATACATAGGACCTTATAAGATTTTAAGCAGGACTACAAAGGTAAATTACATCATTGCCACACCTGACAGAAAACGATCTACTCAGTTAGTCCATGTCAATCTACTGAAACCCTATATAGCTGCAACCAAAGTAGTAAGTCATCTCGTAAATACTGATCAGAACTCTGTAAGCATCAAAACTTCCTCTTGCTCATCTGATTTTGACAGCACACATAATTCATGTTCTGAAATTGATGTACTTGTTTCCTGGAAGGACTGTACCAATGGTCAGATCCTGAAATCTTTACCATCTTACTTGTCTCATTTGGATTATCCCCAACAGCAAGCACTTTCGCAGGTAATCACCAAGTACATGGACATCTGCACAGAAGAGCCAAAGAACTGCACATTACTGCAACACGACATTATACTGGAACCAGGTATCTCTCCAATTAGACAACCATATTATCGTGCCATTGGGACCAAGCTAGAGTGCTTACGTCGGGAGGTACAGTATTTGCTGGATAATGGTTTAGCTGAACCTAGTAAATCTCCATGGGCATCTCCATGTCTTCTAGTTCCTAAAGCCAACGGACAACTTAGACTTTGCACAGATTATAGGAAGTTGAACAAAGCTACAGTTAAAGACTCTTATCCACTTCCCCTGAATTAACGATATTTTGGATAGTATTGGCAATTCTATAATTCTAACACAAATTGATTTGCTCAAAGGTTATTATCAAATTCCACTAACTGATTCTGCAAAAGAAATTTCAGCATTCATAACCCCATTTGGCCTCTTTTCTTACACTGTAATGCCCTTTGGCCTTTGTAATGCTCCTGCAACTTTCCAGAGAGTGATGGCTGAAGTCATCCGAGACATGAAAAATGTATTTGTCTATTTAGATGATTTGATTGTGGCTAGTACTACCTGGGAAGAACATCTACAAACGCTAGAAGAGCTATTCAAGCATCTGCGAACATCCAGGCTGACCATCAATTTGGCCAAAAGCTCATTCGGGAAGGCCAAAGTGGTATATTTGGGGCATTGTGTGGGAAGTGGTCAGGTCTCTCCCAAGGAGGCTAACATTGAAAGTGTTAAGAAATTTCCAGCTCCATCAAATAAAAAGCAGCTTAAAACTTTCTTAGAATGGTCTCCTACTATTCTAGATTTTTGAAAAACTTTTCAGTAATTACAGCTCCATTATATAATTTAACTTCAACAAAGGTTTCTTTCAATTGGACAAAGGAGCATGAACATATTTTTCAACAGCTAAAACTTATGCTAATATCCAATCCCATTTTAAAGGCACCAGATTTTGACAAGGAATTCTACGTGCAAGTCGACGCCAGCAATACCGGTTATGGAGCTGTATTGATGCAGTCATACTCCAACTATGCTCAAGATACTCCTCCACCTCTACACCATCTCCTTCCGGTCGCTTATCACTGGGATTTTTCAAAGGTGCCCAGACCCATTGGGCAACTGTGGAGAAAGAGCTGTTTGCTATCATCTCTGCTCTAATGCACTTCCAACCATACTTGGAAGGGCATAAACGTGTCATTGTATACACTGACCATAAACCGCTACTATTCCTGGATAGAGCACGTCTGAAGAACCACAAACTTCTCCGTTGGTCGTACCTGTTATCTCAATTCAACCTACATCTTCAATCCATTGGAGGAAGCCATAATCTCATCGCAGACTCCTATCTCGTCTACCTCCACCCACTACCGAGACATGTTATGACGGCACCAGCGCAGTGGGCCTCTCTTTAGGCAGGGGAACTGTGACATGCCGTCACCTAACTTTGTATATATATTATAAAATACATTCATTAATGTAATCTATATAAACTGTAATATTTTTAGTGCGCCATCTACTTTGTTTTGTATTCTGCTCTTGGCGCTCCTTGTTTTTCTCTGAGTGCGCCATCTACTTTGTTTTGTATTCCGCTCTTGGCGCTCCTTGGTTTTTCTCTGTAATGTTTACCTCTTGTTGTATTTTACTTGTTTTTGTAGGAGTATATTTTCTACCGACAAGCAGAACAGTTGTCATCTGATTTCTCACTGGATTTATATCGTATTTTACTTGTGTACTAAAAGTGAAGTTATTTATTTTGCATTATTAATGTGATATGTGAATTGCAAGTTATTGATTTGTTTCTTTTTCATAAGTTAATTAATTTTGTTTGTACTATCATACGTTGTTTAAATTGTTAAAAAACTTAAAATTATATTGTTTAAAGTGACTTCTCGAGTTTTTGTTGCTCTTTATGAACAATAGAGCAAGGTGTTGGTGATTATAGAATAAGCGAAGTGAAGTGCTGAAACCATAATTTTGTTAGTGGCAATTTTTTTTTTAATTTGTCCTCTTAATGAGAAAATGAAATAGCAAAGAACACTAAATAACATCCTGCTCCACGCCACTTGGAAGCATTGTTTCTCAAAGAGGTAACAATATATATATATATATATATATATATATATATATATATATATATATATATATATATATATATATATATATATATATATATATATATATATATATATATATATATATATATATATATATATATATATATATAACATTACCAAAGGTGAAAAAATTAAGGACAAAAGGTCCTGACCAGCTTCGACTTTATTTCCAAGCCAAAGACGAACCACTGATACAGAGTATTAGAAGTCACAGGAACAGCACTGACGAACATACGCAACTATTAGAGACTACATATCCACCCACAGGCCGGTGTTAAGGTAGGAGTGGCCTTCAAAACTCATTTGGCTAAAAATAACAATATACTCTTAGGGGACTATACTGATTAACATACCGACCATAGACGACATCAGACCCACACCGTCTCTAACGTTTGTGTATGTTCGTCAGTACTGTTCCTGTAGTATATATATTTGTGACTTCTAATACTCTGTATCAGTCCTTCGTCAATGGTTTGGAAATAAAGTCGATACCAGTCAGGACCTACATCCCATCTCTTACTTATCACCTGTGGTAATGTGTGATAAATGAATCACATACAAAAGTGATATATATATATATATATATATATATATATATATATATATATATATATATATATATATATATATATATATATATATATATATATATATACGGGGAAAGTGTTGACTTCTAGCAAGACGGATACGTAGAACAAATAGGACGACGAAAAGGAGGTGATTCATATTCAGCTTTATTTACAGCCAACGTTTCAAAGCATGGCTTCATCATCAGGGCTAAAATACAAAAATAACAACAATTAAAATCAATACAAAGGACTCAGTAAAATCATTAACGTTAAAATATAGATATTAAAACCGAAACATAAAAGTTAAAACCAACCTAACGCCTCAAGAAAAGAAAACTGAGTGACCAAGAACGGCACCAAAAGGACGAAGAGAACTCTTAAGCAATAAACAGAGGGCAGAAGAAGACTGACTATTCAAAGATGGAACCAGTTGTTTGATGGTTAACGACTCGAGGATATGGAGAGAAGTTTCATCAGCAGCTTGTTCTAAGATTTCAAAATCGTCATAGCAAATATAAGCTTTGCATTGTTTAGAATGTTCCCTTATGTTAGAAAACTCCTTCTTACTCAATGTACACCCTGTTCTATGGCTAACGCCACGATGAGAGTCAACTCGCACTTTCAGCATTCTTTTGGTGGATCCGACGTAAGTCCCGAGATTACATCTCAGGCAAGTATACTTATAGACCACCAAAGAACGCATAAGGTTGGGAACAGTGTCTTTAAATCTAAAAAAAGAGAGCCAATTGTTCTTGGATTACTTAGAACAGGTTTGGGATTGATACAGTAAAAGTATTTCTTTAAAATCTGCCTCAGCGTAGTTAAAAATTTTTCATCGTTCGTAAAAAGGCAAGGAAACATAAAAATCCAAGTTTAGGTACTGTAGGTACAGGAATTTTTGGTTGAAATTTATTATTCAAGAATTTTTTTAGATATTTCTCAAATAAAAGTTTAGGGTAGCAGTTATTCTGAAAGTATTTTCTAAGGAACTCAACCTCATTATGAAAAAGAGAGCCAGTCTGAGGAGAGAAAAGGCTCTGTGCAGTAACGTTAAAATACTATTAAGCTTAAAACTGTAAAAACATGAACTATAAAAATTTGAACCAAGACCAGTATACGTTTGTTTCCGGAAGACAGAAGTGGAGAAGTGCTGGTTGGATCTGGTAATTAACACATCAAGGAAAGGAAGGCACTCATTGTTTTCATGTTCTATGGTAAATGTAATACTAGGATGGAGATTGTTAGCGAATTCTAAAAATTGTTCAGCAGCCCATTTTACTTTTAAAAAGTAGAAAAGTATCATCAACATACCGTTTATAATATAAAGGGCGAAATGAGGATGAACAGTGGCTAAAAGCATTTCCTCCAAATGACACATAAAAACATTTGCCAGAACTGGACCCAACGGAGATCCCATAGCAACACCGTCGACCTGCTTATAATGCTTTCCATTGAATAAAAATCTGTGTCCAGCACAGCCAAATTTAAAAGTTTTTCAAAATCGTCTCTATCAAACCCTTGATAGATAAAACCTGGTTCTATAAAAATTTTTATCTAAGATAATTTGTATCGTTGCCTGCAACGGTACATTAGTGAAAAGCGAGATAACATCAAGACTTACCATATACAGATCGAGGTCCTGAGTAACAATCTCTTTGGAAAACAAAGTGGAGTTAGTAAGGGTATGCTCATTTTCTGAAAATGGTTGTAATAGTGGAACCAAAAATTTTGCTAACTTATAACTAGGAGTATTATAAGAGGCCAAAATAGGCCTTTGAAAAATTCCTTCCTTGTGCACTTTCGGTAAGCCATATAAAACTCCATAAGAAGAACCAGATGTGTACAGATCCGAATAAGTATGTTCGCTGATTTTATTTCTGTCCTTAAGTGATTTTAAAAATCTATTAATTCTGTCTTCAACTTTAAAGATTGGTTGAAATTTTTAGGAGAACCAATGCATTCAAATTTTGACCGGTCAGATAAGATAGTATTCATTTTTGCAACATAATCTTGTTTACTGAGAATTACAGTACCTTTGCCTTTATCAAGTTTAGTCTTGACCAAGTTTGTTTTGAGACAGCTGTTTAAGAATGTTAAAATCATCTTTCTTAAGGAAAGGCAACCAACCACTCCTGAAATTCAGAAACGATTTTTGTGCGAATTGACGTATTTCACCCTGAAAGTTTTTCAAGTTGTAAAATGCCTAACTTACGAAGGCGATTAAATAGTAATTCAAAGGGTAAAAAGAATCTCTGAGTAAGAAGGTTTAAAATTAGGTAAACAAAAGTCTAAACCGATTGGGATAAAAGAAACTGTTCCTCTCTCTCCGACAGTACGTAATCAGAGAAGTTAAAACCACTTTTTTGGATCTAAAAGTTGGGAACAGTAATTCTAAATTATACAATTTCTTCAAATGAACATTCATTACATTAGAGACATAAAATGCAATATTTTTATTTACATAATGTTTTAAAAGAAGACAATATAAAAATGACAATGAATTGCGTAAAGTGTCAAACAACATATCAACAGCTTGTTTGTGCTTCTTGGAGAGTCTTTCCTTGTAGTGTAGTTCCATCTCCAGTAGTTTCTTTCGTGGTTTCATGATAAAAAACAGAATGATGAAGGGACTTGTATTGATAGAGCTTGATTTTGAGAAAATTGGAACAACATGGTTGACTTGGCTGTAAACAGAAGGAATTCCGCATCCAGTTCAGCCTTCCTCTGCTTCCTCAGAGATGATTCCAGGCGGCGATAGGAGAGTAGCGTCTGATGTCCATACCTCCCTCGCAAGTAATCGGGAAAGTGTTGACTTCTGAGCAAGACGGATACGTAGAACAAATAGGACGACGAAAAGGAGGTGATACATATTCAGCTTTATTTACAGCCAACGTTTCAAAGCATGGTCCCTTCATCATCAGGGCTAAAATACAAAAATAACAACAATTAAAATCAATACAAAGGACTCAGTAAAATCATTAACGTTAAAATATAGATATTAAAACCGAAACATAAAAGTTATGTAAAAACCAACCTAACGCCTCAAGAAAAAGAAAACTGAGTTAAAGAACGGCACCAAAAGGACGAAGAGAACTCTTAGATCCAAAAAGCAATAAACAGAGGGGCAGAAGAAGACTGACTATTCAAAAGATGGAACCAGTTGTTTGATGGTTAACGACTCGAGGATATGGAGAGAAGTTTCATCAGCAGCTTGTTCTAAGATTTCAAAATCGTCATAGCAAATATAAGCTTTGCATTGTTTAGAATGTTGCCCGAGATGTAATCTCGGGACTTACGTCGGATCCACCAAAAGAATGCTGAAAGTGCGAGTTGACTCTCATCGTGGCGTTAGCAAAATTAGAATGCATTGGGTGTACATTCTTAAGAAGGAGTTTTAAAACATAAGGACAGAACATTCGAAAACAATGCAAAAGGTTATATTTGCTATGACGATTTTGAAATCTTAGAGCAAGCTGCTGATGAAACTTCTCTCCAAATTTTGCTAGTTATAAGTTAGCAAAATTTTTGGTTCCACTATTACAACCATTTTCAGAAAATGAGCATACCCTTACTAACTCCACTTTGTTTTCCAAAGAGA